>NC_070581.1:0-213601 GCF_027409825.1 Scomber japonicus
TGTGTGTGTATATATATATATGTGTATATGTGTATATATGTATGTGTGTGTGTATGTATATATATATATACACATTATTATAAGATGATTAAAAAATATTTCTACAAAATTAAAAAATGGATCTAAAATGATATTCATACTCACCCATTTTATTTGCAGGGAGGCGGGGGGAATGCAACGGACCGCACGTCCCCAGGCCAGTGCACCACAACCTCCTTGGACCCCTGAACACTAACCCTAACCCAAACCTAACCCAGCCCGAGCCGGGGATGTGTGGTCTCTTGTACCCCTCCGTCTACCCTGCACCATTGTTTTATCTGTCAACCTATCTGGTCTTCTAAGCTTCAACCCAACCGTCTCTATATTGCCTAAACCTAACCCCTAAACTAATTTTGTTTTATTGTCCAACTGTGTCTTTTTCTTTTCAAGGTTAACCTACCCCTGTCTCCTAACCCTAAACCTAACCACTCCACCCTCACGCCTAAACCTAACCCCTAAACTAATTTTGTTTTATTGTCCAACTGTGTCTTTTTCTTTTCAAGGTTAACCTACCCCTGTCTCCTAACCCTAAACCTAACCACTCCACCCTCACGCCTAAACCTAACCCCTAAACTAATTTTGTTTTATTGTCCAACTGTGTCTTTTTCTTTTCAAGGTTAACCTACCCCTGTCTCTTTACCCTAAACCTAACCTTAACGTTCACACAACTCATTCTCTCTATTTTAAAAGTCATCCACCTTCTCCATTCATTTTGTTCTTTTCTTTCTTCACGTACATACACACATTTAAAACATCAACAGTAAACAGACGGTTGCAGCTCAGGATTTCTGGACTCTCTCCACCCTCCTCCACCACCATTATTAACAACATCTTTCAACAGTGTATTACTGTGCCCACTGGAGGAATCAAACCAGCAACAGCTTTGCTGTTCCTCTGGAGGCATCCCACACAAGAGTTCCTGGTTCTCCCTCCAACCACTCTCCCACAGGTTGGAGTTTCCTTCCCCTCCTTTTTCTTTCCTCCCCTCATTCCTACCTATTACTCCCCTTCCCTCTCATTCCCCGCTCATACATAGGTTCATTTAAACTTAGGGCAGGTCTTGGCTGTGGGCCAATCAGAAGGGAGAGTGGGCCTAATTTTTGGAGGGAAAATTAAACTCCCCTATAAAGGGCCCTCTCTCCCTCTGAGCCTTGTTTTCCCACAGTTTCCCTCTGAAGAAGCACCAGGAGTGCGAAACGTCAGGGACCTTGCTCTCACCGGATTGTCTTGTTTTACCCTTTTTATAGCAATTCGGCCTTTTAAACCACTTTTTAAACCCGTTGTTGGTATTTTAAACTTATTTATTAAAAGTTAAGTTTTAATATCACCCTAGGAGCACCACCATTTAACACCGCACCGCCACTTGGCCTTTTTAAACCTTTTTCTGCTTCTCCACGGACCTAACCTCCAGAACAACAAGCATGTTTTCCAGGAACCCCAACCACCCTAATCCGGGACACACGGGACCTGGAAGGAGGAAGGAACCACAGCACAGGAGAAACAACAGCAGTAACTGGCAACAGGTGGGTGCTCCACACATGGGTGCAAGTTTGGTGGAGGGTTGCAGGCACCGGTGTGGGCAGGGATGTGGGGGACAAGGCAGGCCTGCAGCCGAGTACCACAGGGCCCCCTACATCGCACCCAACACACATCACACTAGGGGCAGAGCCTCATACACCACACATGCACACAACTACAGTCACTCAACTACATCATCACGACAGGCTTTGGATCCGGACATTAGAGCATCAGCTAAAAAACATTTTAAGCTCATACAAGCAGTTCATCACTCAAGGATCATAGATACAGCCATAAACACAGGACAAATACCCACAGGCATGTTAAAACAGACACAAAGACTCACACACTTCATAAAACCTGCTTCACCCACTGACAATACTCAGGACCGGATCACACAAAACACAAACACGTGGATGCACAATAACATGGTTATACTCAAGGAACACTACACTAACCTCATCACTTCCCTCACTAGAGTACAGAGCAACCAGCTGGCTCTCAACGTAGCCACAAATTGGGCCAGAAAACGATATGGAGCCAGACTGGACCCGGACACCATTAACATAACCCATTCACTCCTTTTTCCTACAGGCCCCCAACCCCCACCACCTCCATCCCCTCCGGATCCTCCTCCGGAAATATCTGTTTCTTCCTCCCCTTCTCCCACCTCTGACTTCCTCTTACCCACCACTTCTTCTTCCCCCAGGCAGGACCTCCAGAGGACGGCGGCCATCGTGGCCCCTGGGAACAGCTATCAGTCTGTTAAAAAACATAACATCTCCACCCAAACAGTCAATCAGGCTACCCAGTCCTGGAGCTCCAACACCAAGCCTACATGCTCCGGCCGTGGCGGAGGTGTGCTGGGGGTGGACACTAATTCCACTCGGGTGTCTACACTCCCATGGTCTCCTCCTCACAACAAGGGGACACACTCTGACTCAGAGGCCAGTCCCCGGGCGCACACAAAAGATCATAGGGGGGACCAAATGATGAAATATCATGGTCAGAAAGTCAAAATGACAGAATCTGTACCGATCCCTGACCCCCCTTCACTAGATCTAACTGTGTCGCTGTCGTGTGAGTGGCCCCAGGAGACGCAGACCGAGGATGAGACCCCCAGCCCCATCTGTCACTCGGCCGGACCTGGCAACGAGCTCCAGGACTGGGAAATCCCAATACACAAAGATTGGTTAATCCTGGGGGACACGAACATTGGCTTTATCCCCCAGTTTGCATACACTGGGATGCAGGCTGATAGCTACCCAGGGGCTACCTTCAACGACTTCACAAAACTAATAATGAAGTCGGGACAACACGACAATGTTCTGGTATTGATTCTTTCAGTGGGACTTTATAACAGGGACGACGATGCGGATTCAGCCACAATCGAACAGCTCCGCTCCATGCATGAAAAGGCCAGCTGCGCCTTCCCCGATGCTAAAATTTGGATCCCTATCATTAACTTCTCACCACGCTTATCTACAGCACAAAAGAATAAATTACACAAAATCAATCTCTACATACAACAGAACTTCCCTTTTCTTCACCCACTTCCTCAGGAACTCTTTCACACTCAAAAGAATAACATCCACTGGACCCCGGAAACTGCTAGTGGGGTCTTCTCTCACTGGTGCAGACAACTAAACATAACCCTGCCTGGTGAGAGTGAGGCCCCGCTGCAGTGACCGACCCACTTCACCTATAAAGTCACACATACACATAATACTTACCTTCATAGAACAGAACTCCATACTAAGGCATACACACATTATAAGTAATACAGCACTGGGGAGGGCGCACCTTGGACCTCACTGTCAATTACAACCTACCCCAACAGAGCTAATTACTCACCTTAAGTTCACTATAGGCCGCATCTGGATCCCTGTTCCTGGGGAGGAGAGTGAAGAGAGTTTGGAGCAAGAAACCTCATCCATAGATTTTCATTTGGTTTATTTAACATACCCTGTCTATAAACATAACCTCTTTTTCACATAGCTCTGACAGAGATTACTTACACACGCCACCATCTATAACTTAACCATAAAAATAAAAATATCAAAGAAAATTATCTGTGTCTTCTTTCATCTGAGTTCCATTAAGGTCAACTGTGTTCACAATTTAAATAATAAGGTCATTGTACTTCCATCTTGTTTGTCCTGGGCTGCAGCTGTCTCTGGTCAAATGTACATACATACACACATAAAATAAGCCACAATGTACACGGGAATTAATGTTTTTTGGTGATTTCAGTTTAAGGAAAACTGTATGTTTGTGTATATGTTGTATGGATATATAGATATAGACATATGTGTGTGTGTATATATATATATGTGTATATGTGTATATATGTATGTGTGTGTGTATGTATATATATATATACACATTATTATAAGATGATTAAAAAATATTTCTACAAAATTAAAAAATGGATCTAAAATGATATTCATACTCACCCATTTTATTTGCAGGGAGGCGGGGGGAATGCAACGGACCGCACGTCCCCAGGCCAGTGCACCACAACCTCCTTGGACCCCTGAACACTAACCCTAACCCAAACCTAACCCAGCCCGAGCCGGGGATGTGTGGTCTCTTGTACCCCTCCGTCTACCCTGCACCATTGTTTTATCTGTCAACCTATCTGGTCTTCTAAGCTTCAACCCAACCGTCTCTATATTGCCTAAACCTAACCCCTAAACTAATTTTGTTTTATTGTCCAACTGTGTCTTTTTCTTTTCAAGGTTAACCTACCCCTGTCTCCTAACCCTAAACCTAACCACTCCACCCTCACGCCTAAACCTAACCCCTAAACTAATTTTGTTTTATTGTCCAACTGTGTCTTTTTCTTTTCAAGGTTAACCTACCCCTGTCTCCTAACCCTAAACCTAACCACTCCACCCTCACGCCTAAACCTAACCCCTAAACTAATTTTGTTTTATTGTCCAACTGTGTCTTTTTCTTTTCAAGGTTAACCTACCCCTGTCTCTTTACCCTAAACCTAACCTTAACGTTCACACAACTCATTCTCTCTATTTTAAAAGTCATCCACCTTCTCCATTCATTTTGTTCTTTTCTTTCTTCACGTACATACACACATTTAAAACATCAACAGTAAACAGACGGTTGCAGCTCAGGATTTCTGGACTCTCTCCACCCTCCTCCACCACCATTATTAACAACATCTTTCAACAGTGTATTACTGTGCCCACTGGAGGAATCAAACCAGCAACAGCTTTGCTGTTCCTCTGGAGGCATCCCACACAAGAGTTCCTGGTTCTCCCTCCAACCACTCTCCCACAGGTTGGAGTTTCCTTCCCCTCCTTTTTCTTTCCTCCCCTCATTCCTACCTATTACTCCCCTTCCCTCTCATTCCCCGCTCATACATAGGTTCATTTAAACTTAGGGCAGGTCTTGGCTGTGGGCCAATCAGAAGGGAGAGTGGGCCTAATTTTTGGAGGGAAAATTAAACTCCCCTATAAAGGGCCCTCTCTCCCTCTGAGCCTTGTTTTCCCACAGTTTCCCTCTGAAGAAGCACCAGGAGTGCGAAACGTCAGGGACCTTGCTCTCACCGGATTGTCTTGTTTTACCCTTTTTATAGCAATTCGGCCTTTTAAACCACTTTTTAAACCCGTTGTTGGTATTTTAAACTTATTTATTAAAAGTTAAGTTTTAATATCACCCTAGGAGCACCACCATTTAACACCGCACCGCCACTTGGCCTTTTTAAACCTTTTTCTGCTTCTCCACGGACCTAACCTCCAGAACAACAAGCATGTTTTCCAGGAACCCCAACCACCCTAATCCGGGACACACGGGACCTGGAAGGAGGAAGGAACCACAGCACAGGAGAAACAACAGCAGTAACTGGCAACAGGTGGGTGCTCCACACATGGGTGCAAGTTTGGTGGAGGGTTGCAGGCACCGGTGTGGGCAGGGATGTGGGGGACAAGGCAGGCCTGCAGCCGAGTACCACAGGGCCCCCTACATCGCACCCAACACACATCACACTAGGGGCAGAGCCTCATACACCACACATGCACACAACTACAGTCACTCAACTACATCATCACGACAGGCTTTGGATCCGGACATTAGAGCATCAGCTAAAAAACATTTTAAGCTCATACAAGCAGTTCATCACTCAAGGATCATAGATACAGCCATAAACACAGGACAAATACCCACAGGCATGTTAAAACAGACACAAAGACTCACACACTTCATAAAACCTGCTTCACCCACTGACAATACTCAGGACCGGATCACACAAAACACAAACACGTGGATGCACAATAACATGGTTATACTCAAGGAACACTACACTAACCTCATCACTTCCCTCACTAGAGTACAGAGCAACCAGCTGGCTCTCAACGTAGCCACAAATTGGGCCAGAAAACGATATGGAGCCAGACTGGACCCGGACACCATTAACATAACCCATTCACTCCTTTTTCCTACAGGCCCCCAACCCCCACCACCTCCATCCCCTCCGGATCCTCCTCCGGAAATATCTGTTTCTTCCTCCCCTTCTCCCACCTCTGACTTCCTCTTACCCACCACTTCTTCTTCCCCCAGGCAGGACCTCCAGAGGACGGCGGCCATCGTGGCCCCTGGGAACAGCTATCAGTCTGTTAAAAAACATAACATCTCCACCCAAACAGTCAATCAGGCTACCCAGTCCTGGAGCTCCAACACCAAGCCTACATGCTCCGGCCGTGGCGGAGGTGTGCTGGGGGTGGACACTAATTCCACTCGGGTGTCTACACTCCCATGGTCTCCTCCTCACAACAAGGGGACACACTCTGACTCAGAGGCCAGTCCCCGGGCGCACACAAAAGATCATAGGGGGGACCAAATGATGAAATATCATGGTCAGAAAGTCAAAATGACAGAATCTGTACCGATCCCTGACCCCCCTTCACTAGATCTAACTGTGTCGCTGTCGTGTGAGTGGCCCCAGGAGACGCAGACCGAGGATGAGACCCCCAGCCCCATCTGTCACTCGGCCGGACCTGGCAACGAGCTCCAGGACTGGGAAATCCCAATACACAAAGATTGGTTAATCCTGGGGGACACGAACATTGGCTTTATCCCCCAGTTTGCATACACTGGGATGCAGGCTGATAGCTACCCAGGGGCTACCTTCAACGACTTCACAAAACTAATAATGAAGTCGGGACAACACGACAATGTTCTGGTATTGATTCTTTCAGTGGGACTTTATAACAGGGACGACGATGCGGATTCAGCCACAATCGAACAGCTCCGCTCCAGGCATGAAAAGGCCAGCTGCGCCTTCCCCGATGCTAAAATTTGGATCCCTATCATTAACTTCTCACCACGCTTATCTACAGCACAAAAGAATAAATTACACAAAATCAATCTCTACATACAACAGAACTTCCCTTTTCTTCACCCACTTCCTCAGGAACTCTTTCACACTCAAAAGAATAACATCCACTGGACCCCGGAAACTGCTAGTGGGGTCTTCTCTCACTGGTGCAGACAACTAAACATAACCCTGCCTGGTGAGAGTGAGGCCCCGCTGCAGTGACCGACCCACTTCACCTATAAAGTCACACATACACATAATACTTACCTTCATAGAACAGAACTCCATACTAAGGCATACACACATTATAAGTAATACAGCACTGGGGAGGGCGCACCTTGGACCTCACTGTCAATTACAACCTACCCCAACAGAGCTAATTACTCACCTTAAGTTCACTATAGGCCGCATCTGGATCCCTGTTCCTGGGGAGGAGAGTGAAGAGAGTTTGGAGCAAGAAACCTCATCCATAGATTTTCATTTGGTTTATTTAACATACCCTGTCTATAAACATAACCTCTTTTTCACATAGCTCTGACAGAGATTACTTACACACGCCACCATCTATAACTTAACCATAAAAATAAAAATATCAAAGAAAATTATCTGTGTCTTCTTTCATCTGAGTTCCATTAAGGTCAACTGTGTTCACAATTTAAATAATAAGGTCATTGTACTTCCATCTTGTTTGTCCTGGGCTGCAGCTGTCTCTGGTCAAATGTACATACATACACACATAAAATAAGCCACAATGTACACGGGAATTAATGTTTTTTGGTGATTTCAGTTTAAGGAAAACTGTATGTTTGTGTATATGTTGTATGGATATATAGATATAGACATATGTGTGTGTGTATATATATATATGTGTATATGTGTATATATGTATGTGTGTGTGTATGTATATATATATATACACATTATTATAAGATGATTAAAAAATATTTCTACAAAATTAAAAAATGGATCTAAAATGATATTCATACTCACCCATTTTATTTGCAGGGAGGCGGGGGGAATGCAACGGACCGCACGTCCCCAGGCCAGTGCACCACAACCTCCTTGGACCCCTGAACACTAACCCTAACCCAAACCTAACCCAGCCCGAGCCGGGGATGTGTGGTCTCTTGTACCCCTCCGTCTACCCTGCACCATTGTTTTATCTGTCAACCTATCTGGTCTTCTAAGCTTCAACCCAACCGTCTCTATATTGCCTAAACCTAACCCCTAAACTAATTTTGTTTTATTGTCCAACTGTGTCTTTTTCTTTTCAAGGTTAACCTACCCCTGTCTCCTAACCCTAAACCTAACCACTCCACCCTCACGCCTAAACCTAACCCCTAAACTAATTTTGTTTTATTGTCCAACTGTGTCTTTTTCTTTTCAAGGTTAACCTACCCCTGTCTCCTAACCCTAAACCTAACCACTCCACCCTCACGCCTAAACCTAACCCCTAAACTAATTTTGTTTTATTGTCCAACTGTGTCTTTTTCTTTTCAAGGTTAACCTACCCCTGTCTCTTTACCCTAAACCTAACCTTAACGTTCACACAACTCATTCTCTCTATTTTAAAAGTCATCCACCTTCTCCATTCATTTTGTTCTTTTCTTTCTTCACGTACATACACACATTTAAAACATCAACAGTAAACAGACGGTTGCAGCTCAGGATTTCTGGACTCTCTCCACCCTCCTCCACCACCATTATTAACAACATCTTTCAACAGTGTATTACTGTGCCCACTGGAGGAATCAAACCAGCAACAGCTTTGCTGTTCCTCTGGAGGCATCCCACACAAGAGTTCCTGGTTCTCCCTCCAACCACTCTCCCACAGGTTGGAGTTTCCTTCCCCTCCTTTTTCTTTCCTCCCCTCATTCCTACCTATTACTCCCCTTCCCTCTCATTCCCCGCTCATACATAGGTTCATTTAAACTTAGGGCAGGTCTTGGCTGTGGGCCAATCAGAAGGGAGAGTGGGCCTAATTTTTGGAGGGAAAATTAAACTCCCCTATAAAGGGCCCTCTCTCCCTCTGAGCCTTGTTTTCCCACAGTTTCCCTCTGAAGAAGCACCAGGAGTGCGAAACGTCAGGGACCTTGCTCTCACCGGATTGTCTTGTTTTACCCTTTTTATAGCAATTCGGCCTTTTAAACCACTTTTTAAACCCGTTGTTGGTATTTTAAACTTATTTATTAAAAGTTAAGTTTTAATATCACCCTAGGAGCACCACCATTTAACACCGCACCGCCACTTGGCCTTTTTAAACCTTTTTCTGCTTCTCCACGGACCTAACCTCCAGAACAACAAGCATGTTTTCCAGGAACCCCAACCACCCTAATCCGGGACACACGGGACCTGGAAGGAGGAAGGAACCACAGCACAGGAGAAACAACAGCAGTAACTGGCAACAGGTGGGTGCTCCACACATGGGTGCAAGTTTGGTGGAGGGTTGCAGGCACCGGTGTGGGCAGGGATGTGGGGGACAAGGCAGGCCTGCAGCCGAGTACCACAGGGCCCCCTACATCGCACCCAACACACATCACACTAGGGGCAGAGCCTCATACACCACACATGCACACAACTACAGTCACTCAACTACATCATCACGACAGGCTTTGGATCCGGACATTAGAGCATCAGCTAAAAAACATTTTAAGCTCATACAAGCAGTTCATCACTCAAGGATCATAGATACAGCCATAAACACAGGACAAATACCCACAGGCATGTTAAAACAGACACAAAGACTCACACACTTCATAAAACCTGCTTCACCCACTGACAATACTCAGGACCGGATCACACAAAACACAAACACGTGGATGCACAATAACATGGTTATACTCAAGGAACACTACACTAACCTCATCACTTCCCTCACTAGAGTACAGAGCAACCAGCTGGCTCTCAACGTAGCCACAAATTGGGCCAGAAAACGATATGGAGCCAGACTGGACCCGGACACCATTAACATAACCCATTCACTCCTTTTTCCTACAGGCCCCCAACCCCCACCACCTCCATCCCCTCCGGATCCTCCTCCGGAAATATCTGTTTCTTCCTCCCCTTCTCCCACCTCTGACTTCCTCTTACCCACCACTTCTTCTTCCCCCAGGCAGGACCTCCAGAGGACGGCGGCCATCGTGGCCCCTGGGAACAGCTATCAGTCTGTTAAAAAACATAACATCTCCACCCAAACAGTCAATCAGGCTACCCAGTCCTGGAGCTCCAACACCAAGCCTACATGCTCCGGCCGTGGCGGAGGTGTGCTGGGGGTGGACACTAATTCCACTCGGGTGTCTACACTCCCATGGTCTCCTCCTCACAACAAGGGGACACACTCTGACTCAGAGGCCAGTCCCCGGGCGCACACAAAAGATCATAGGGGGGACCAAATGATGAAATATCATGGTCAGAAAGTCAAAATGACAGAATCTGTACCGATCCCTGACCCCCCTTCACTAGATCTAACTGTGTCGCTGTCGTGTGAGTGGCCCCAGGAGACGCAGACCGAGGATGAGACCCCCAGCCCCATCTGTCACTCGGCCGGACCTGGCAACGAGCTCCAGGACTGGGAAATCCCAATACACAAAGATTGGTTAATCCTGGGGGACACGAACATTGGCTTTATCCCCCAGTTTGCATACACTGGGATGCAGGCTGATAGCTACCCAGGGGCTACCTTCAACGACTTCACAAAACTAATAATGAAGTCGGGACAACACGACAATGTTCTGGTATTGATTCTTTCAGTGGGACTTTATAACAGGGACGACGATGCGGATTCAGCCACAATCGAACAGCTCCGCTCCATGCATGAAAAGGCCAGCTGCGCCTTCCCCGATGCTAAAATTTGGATCCCTATCATTAACTTCTCACCACGCTTATCTACAGCACAAAAGAATAAATTACACAAAATCAATCTCTACATACAACAGAACTTCCCTTTTCTTCACCCACTTCCTCAGGAACTCTTTCACACTCAAAAGAATAACATCCACTGGACCCCGGAAACTGCTAGTGGGGTCTTCTCTCACTGGTGCAGACAACTAAACATAACCCTGCCTGGTGAGAGTGAGGCCCCGCTGCAGTGACCGACCCACTTCACCTATAAAGTCACACATACACATAATACTTACCTTCATAGAACAGAACTCCATACTAAGGCATACACACATTATAAGTAATACAGCACTGGGGAGGGCGCACCTTGGACCTCACTGTCAATTACAACCTACCCCAACAGAGCTAATTACTCACCTTAAGTTCACTATAGGCCGCATCTGGATCCCTGTTCCTGGGGAGGAGAGTGAAGAGAGTTTGGAGCAAGAAACCTCATCCATAGATTTTCATTTGGTTTATTTAACATACCCTGTCTATAAACATAACCTCTTTTTCACATAGCTCTGACAGAGATTACTTACACACGCCACCATCTATAACTTAACCATAAAAATAAAAATATCAAAGAAAATTATCTGTGTCTTCTTTCATCTGAGTTCCATTAAGGTCAACTGTGTTCACAATTTAAATAATAAGGTCATTGTACTTCCATCTTGTTTGTCCTGGGCTGCAGCTGTCTCTGGTCAAATGTACATACATACACACATAAAATAAGCCACAATGTACACGGGAATTAATGTTTTTTGGTGATTTCAGTTTAAGGAAAACTGTATGTTTGTGTATATGTTGTATGGATATATAGATATAGACATATGTGTGTGTGTATATATATATATGTGTATATGTGTATATATGTATGTGTGTGTGTATGTATATATATATATACACATTATTATAAGATGATTAAAAAATATTTCTACAAAATTAAAAAATGGATCTAAAATGATATTCATACTCACCCATTTTATTTGCAGGGAGGCGGGGGGAATGCAACGGACCGCACGTCCCCAGGCCAGTGCACCACAACCTCCTTGGACCCCTGAACACTAACCCTAACCCAAACCTAACCCAGCCCGAGCCGGGGATGTGTGGTCTCTTGTACCCCTCCGTCTACCCTGCACCATTGTTTTATCTGTCAACCTATCTGGTCTTCTAAGCTTCAACCCAACCGTCTCTATATTGCCTAAACCTAACCCCTAAACTAATTTTGTTTTATTGTCCAACTGTGTCTTTTTCTTTTCAAGGTTAACCTACCCCTGTCTCCTAACCCTAAACCTAACCACTCCACCCTCACGCCTAAACCTAACCCCTAAACTAATTTTGTTTTATTGTCCAACTGTGTCTTTTTCTTTTCAAGGTTAACCTACCCCTGTCTCCTAACCCTAAACCTAACCACTCCACCCTCACGCCTAAACCTAACCCCTAAACTAATTTTGTTTTATTGTCCAACTGTGTCTTTTTCTTTTCAAGGTTAACCTACCCCTGTCTCTTTACCCTAAACCTAACCTTAACGTTCACACAACTCATTCTCTCTATTTTAAAAGTCATCCACCTTCTCCATTCATTTTGTTCTTTTCTTTCTTCACGTACATACACACATTTAAAACATCAACAGTAAACAGACGGTTGCAGCTCAGGATTTCTGGACTCTCTCCACCCTCCTCCACCACCATTATTAACAACATCTTTCAACAGTGTATTACTGTGCCCACTGGAGGAATCAAACCAGCAACAGCTTTGCTGTTCCTCTGGAGGCATCCCACACAAGAGTTCCTGGTTCTCCCTCCAACCACTCTCCCACAGGTTGGAGTTTCCTTCCCCTCCTTTTTCTTTCCTCCCCTCATTCCTACCTATTACTCCCCTTCCCTCTCATTCCCCGCTCATACATAGGTTCATTTAAACTTAGGGCAGGTCTTGGCTGTGGGCCAATCAGAAGGGAGAGTGGGCCTAATTTTTGGAGGGAAAATTAAACTCCCCTATAAAGGGCCCTCTCTCCCTCTGAGCCTTGTTTTCCCACAGTTTCCCTCTGAAGAAGCACCAGGAGTGCGAAACGTCAGGGACCTTGCTCTCACCGGATTGTCTTGTTTTACCCTTTTTATAGCAATTCGGCCTTTTAAACCACTTTTTAAACCCGTTGTTGGTATTTTAAACTTATTTATTAAAAGTTAAGTTTTAATATCACCCTAGGAGCACCACCATTTAACACCGCACCGCCACTTGGCCTTTTTAAACCTTTTTCTGCTTCTCCACGGACCTAACCTCCAGAACAACAAGCATGTTTTCCAGGAACCCCAACCACCCTAATCCGGGACACACGGGACCTGGAAGGAGGAAGGAACCACAGCACAGGAGAAACAACAGCAGTAACTGGCAACAGGTGGGTGCTCCACACATGGGTGCAAGTTTGGTGGAGGGTTGCAGGCACCGGTGTGGGCAGGGATGTGGGGGACAAGGCAGGCCTGCAGCCGAGTACCACAGGGCCCCCTACATCGCACCCAACACACATCACACTAGGGGCAGAGCCTCATACACCACACATGCACACAACTACAGTCACTCAACTACATCATCACGACAGGCTTTGGATCCGGACATTAGAGCATCAGCTAAAAAACATTTTAAGCTCATACAAGCAGTTCATCACTCAAGGATCATAGATACAGCCATAAACACAGGACAAATACCCACAGGCATGTTAAAACAGACACAAAGACTCACACACTTCATAAAACCTGCTTCACCCACTGACAATACTCAGGACCGGATCACACAAAACACAAACACGTGGATGCACAATAACATGGTTATACTCAAGGAACACTACACTAACCTCATCACTTCCCTCACTAGAGTACAGAGCAACCAGCTGGCTCTCAACGTAGCCACAAATTGGGCCAGAAAACGATATGGAGCCAGACTGGACCCGGACACCATTAACATAACCCATTCACTCCTTTTTCCTACAGGCCCCCAACCCCCACCACCTCCATCCCCTCCGGATCCTCCTCCGGAAATATCTGTTTCTTCCTCCCCTTCTCCCACCTCTGACTTCCTCTTACCCACCACTTCTTCTTCCCCCAGGCAGGACCTCCAGAGGACGGCGGCCATCGTGGCCCCTGGGAACAGCTATCAGTCTGTTAAAAAACATAACATCTCCACCCAAACAGTCAATCAGGCTACCCAGTCCTGGAGCTCCAACACCAAGCCTACATGCTCCGGCCGTGGCGGAGGTGTGCTGGGGGTGGACACTAATTCCACTCGGGTGTCTACACTCCCATGGTCTCCTCCTCACAACAAGGGGACACACTCTGACTCAGAGGCCAGTCCCCGGGCGCACACAAAAGATCATAGGGGGGACCAAATGATGAAATATCATGGTCAGAAAGTCAAAATGACAGAATCTGTACCGATCCCTGACCCCCCTTCACTAGATCTAACTGTGTCGCTGTCGTGTGAGTGGCCCCAGGAGACGCAGACCGAGGATGAGACCCCCAGCCCCATCTGTCACTCGGCCGGACCTGGCAACGAGCTCCAGGACTGGGAAATCCCAATACACAAAGATTGGTTAATCCTGGGGGACACGAACATTGGCTTTATCCCCCAGTTTGCATACACTGGGATGCAGGCTGATAGCTACCCAGGGGCTACCTTCAACGACTTCACAAAACTAATAATGAAGTCGGGACAACACGACAATGTTCTGGTATTGATTCTTTCAGTGGGACTTTATAACAGGGACGACGATGCGGATTCAGCCACAATCGAACAGCTCCGCTCCATGCATGAAAAGGCCAGCTGCGCCTTCCCCGATGCTAAAATTTGGATCCCTATCATTAACTTCTCACCACGCTTATCTACAGCACAAAAGAATAAATTACACAAAATCAATCTCTACATACAACAGAACTTCCCTTTTCTTCACCCACTTCCTCAGGAACTCTTTCACACTCAAAAGAATAACATCCACTGGACCCCGGAAACTGCTAGTGGGGTCTTCTCTCACTGGTGCAGACAACTAAACATAACCCTGCCTGGTGAGAGTGAGGCCCCGCTGCAGTGACCGACCCACTTCACCTATAAAGTCACACATACACATAATACTTACCTTCATAGAACAGAACTCCATACTAAGGCATACACACATTATAAGTAATACAGCACTGGGGAGGGCGCACCTTGGACCTCACTGTCAATTACAACCTACCCCAACAGAGCTAATTACTCACCTTAAGTTCACTATAGGCCGCATCTGGATCCCTGTTCCTGGGGAGGAGAGTGAAGAGAGTTTGGAGCAAGAAACCTCATCCATAGATTTTCATTTGGTTTATTTAACATACCCTGTCTATAAACATAACCTCTTTTTCACATAGCTCTGACAGAGATTACTTACACACGCCACCATCTATAACTTAACCATAAAAATAAAAATATCAAAGAAAATTATCTGTGTCTTCTTTCATCTGAGTTCCATTAAGGTCAACTGTGTTCACAATTTAAATAATAAGGTCATTGTACTTCCATCTTGTTTGTCCTGGGCTGCAGCTGTCTCTGGTCAAATGTACATACATACACACATAAAATAAGCCACAATGTACACGGGAATTAATGTTTTTTGGTGATTTCAGTTTAAGGAAAACTGTATGTTTGTGTATATGTTGTATGGATATATAGATATAGACATATGTGTGTGTGTATATATATATATGTGTATATGTGTATATATGTATGTGTGTGTGTATGTATATATATATATACACATTATTATAAGATGATTAAAAAATATTTCTACAAAATTAAAAAATGGATCTAAAATGATATTCATACTCACCCATTTTATTTGCAGGGAGGCGGGGGGAATGCAACGGACCGCACGTCCCCAGGCCAGTGCACCACAACCTCCTTGGACCCCTGAACACTAACCCTAACCCAAACCTAACCCAGCCCGAGCCGGGGATGTGTGGTCTCTTGTACCCCTCCGTCTACCCTGCACCATTGTTTTATCTGTCAACCTATCTGGTCTTCTAAGCTTCAACCCAACCGTCTCTATATTGCCTAAACCTAACCCCTAAACTAATTTTGTTTTATTGTCCAACTGTGTCTTTTTCTTTTCAAGGTTAACCTACCCCTGTCTCCTAACCCTAAACCTAACCACTCCACCCTCACGCCTAAACCTAACCCCTAAACTAATTTTGTTTTATTGTCCAACTGTGTCTTTTTCTTTTCAAGGTTAACCTACCCCTGTCTCCTAACCCTAAACCTAACCACTCCACCCTCACGCCTAAACCTAACCCCTAAACTAATTTTGTTTTATTGTCCAACTGTGTCTTTTTCTTTTCAAGGTTAACCTACCCCTGTCTCTTTACCCTAAACCTAACCTTAACGTTCACACAACTCATTCTCTCTATTTTAAAAGTCATCCACCTTCTCCATTCATTTTGTTCTTTTCTTTCTTCACGTACATACACACATTTAAAACATCAACAGTAAACAGACGGTTGCAGCTCAGGATTTCTGGACTCTCTCCACCCTCCTCCACCACCATTATTAACAACATCTTTCAACAGTGTATTACTGTGCCCACTGGAGGAATCAAACCAGCAACAGCTTTGCTGTTCCTCTGGAGGCATCCCACACAAGAGTTCCTGGTTCTCCCTCCAACCACTCTCCCACAGGTTGGAGTTTCCTTCCCCTCCTTTTTCTTTCCTCCCCTCATTCCTACCTATTACTCCCCTTCCCTCTCATTCCCCGCTCATACATAGGTTCATTTAAACTTAGGGCAGGTCTTGGCTGTGGGCCAATCAGAAGGGAGAGTGGGCCTAATTTTTGGAGGGAAAATTAAACTCCCCTATAAAGGGCCCTCTCTCCCTCTGAGCCTTGTTTTCCCACAGTTTCCCTCTGAAGAAGCACCAGGAGTGCGAAACGTCAGGGACCTTGCTCTCACCGGATTGTCTTGTTTTACCCTTTTTATAGCAATTCGGCCTTTTAAACCACTTTTTAAACCCGTTGTTGGTATTTTAAACTTATTTATTAAAAGTTAAGTTTTAATATCACCCTAGGAGCACCACCATTTAACACCGCACCGCCACTTGGCCTTTTTAAACCTTTTTCTGCTTCTCCACGGACCTAACCTCCAGAACAACAAGCATGTTTTCCAGGAACCCCAACCACCCTAATCCGGGACACACGGGACCTGGAAGGAGGAAGGAACCACAGCACAGGAGAAACAACAGCAGTAACTGGCAACAGGTGGGTGCTCCACACATGGGTGCAAGTTTGGTGGAGGGTTGCAGGCACCGGTGTGGGCAGGGATGTGGGGGACAAGGCAGGCCTGCAGCCGAGTACCACAGGGCCCCCTACATCGCACCCAACACACATCACACTAGGGGCAGAGCCTCATACACCACACATGCACACAACTACAGTCACTCAACTACATCATCACGACAGGCTTTGGATCCGGACATTAGAGCATCAGCTAAAAAACATTTTAAGCTCATACAAGCAGTTCATCACTCAAGGATCATAGATACAGCCATAAACACAGGACAAATACCCACAGGCATGTTAAAACAGACACAAAGACTCACACACTTCATAAAACCTGCTTCACCCACTGACAATACTCAGGACCGGATCACACAAAACACAAACACGTGGATGCACAATAACATGGTTATACTCAAGGAACACTACACTAACCTCATCACTTCCCTCACTAGAGTACAGAGCAACCAGCTGGCTCTCAACGTAGCCACAAATTGGGCCAGAAAACGATATGGAGCCAGACTGGACCCGGACACCATTAACATAACCCATTCACTCCTTTTTCCTACAGGCCCCCAACCCCCACCACCTCCATCCCCTCCGGATCCTCCTCCGGAAATATCTGTTTCTTCCTCCCCTTCTCCCACCTCTGACTTCCTCTTACCCACCACTTCTTCTTCCCCCAGGCAGGACCTCCAGAGGACGGCGGCCATCGTGGCCCCTGGGAACAGCTATCAGTCTGTTAAAAAACATAACATCTCCACCCAAACAGTCAATCAGGCTACCCAGTCCTGGAGCTCCAACACCAAGCCTACATGCTCCGGCCGTGGCGGAGGTGTGCTGGGGGTGGACACTAATTCCACTCGGGTGTCTACACTCCCATGGTCTCCTCCTCACAACAAGGGGACACACTCTGACTCAGAGGCCAGTCCCCGGGCGCACACAAAAGATCATAGGGGGGACCAAATGATGAAATATCATGGTCAGAAAGTCAAAATGACAGAATCTGTACCGATCCCTGACCCCCCTTCACTAGATCTAACTGTGTCGCTGTCGTGTGAGTGGCCCCAGGAGACGCAGACCGAGGATGAGACCCCCAGCCCCATCTGTCACTCGGCCGGACCTGGCAACGAGCTCCAGGACTGGGAAATCCCAATACACAAAGATTGGTTAATCCTGGGGGACACGAACATTGGCTTTATCCCCCAGTTTGCATACACTGGGATGCAGGCTGATAGCTACCCAGGGGCTACCTTCAACGACTTCACAAAACTAATAATGAAGTCGGGACAACACGACAATGTTCTGGTATTGATTCTTTCAGTGGGACTTTATAACAGGGACGACGATGCGGATTCAGCCACAATCGAACAGCTCCGCTCCATGCATGAAAAGGCCAGCTGCGCCTTCCCCGATGCTAAAATTTGGATCCCTATCATTAACTTCTCACCACGCTTATCTACAGCACAAAAGAATAAATTACACAAAATCAATCTCTACATACAACAGAACTTCCCTTTTCTTCACCCACTTCCTCAGGAACTCTTTCACACTCAAAAGAATAACATCCACTGGACCCCGGAAACTGCTAGTGGGGTCTTCTCTCACTGGTGCAGACAACTAAACATAACCCTGCCTGGTGAGAGTGAGGCCCCGCTGCAGTGACCGACCCACTTCACCTATAAAGTCACACATACACATAATACTTACCTTCATAGAACAGAACTCCATACTAAGGCATACACACATTATAAGTAATACAGCACTGGGGAGGGCGCACCTTGGACCTCACTGTCAATTACAACCTACCCCAACAGAGCTAATTACTCACCTTAAGTTCACTATAGGCCGCATCTGGATCCCTGTTCCTGGGGAGGAGAGTGAAGAGAGTTTGGAGCAAGAAACCTCATCCATAGATTTTCATTTGGTTTATTTAACATACCCTGTCTATAAACATAACCTCTTTTTCACATAGCTCTGACAGAGATTACTTACACACGCCACCATCTATAACTTAACCATAAAAATAAAAATATCAAAGAAAATTATCTGTGTCTTCTTTCATCTGAGTTCCATTAAGGTCAACTGTGTTCACAATTTAAATAATAAGGTCATTGTACTTCCATCTTGTTTGTCCTGGGCTGCAGCTGTCTCTGGTCAAATGTACATACATACACACATAAAATAAGCCACAATGTACACGGGAATTAATGTTTTTTGGTGATTTCAGTTTAAGGAAAACTGTATGTTTGTGTATATGTTGTATGGATATATAGATATAGACATATGTGTGTGTGTATATATATATATGTGTATATGTGTATATATGTATGTGTGTGTGTATGTATATATATATATACACATTATTATAAGATGATTAAAAAATATTTCTACAAAATTAAAAAATGGATCTAAAATGATATTCATACTCACCCATTTTATTTGCAGGGAGGCGGGGGGAATGCAACGGACCGCACGTCCCCAGGCCAGTGCACCACAACCTCCTTGGACCCCTGAACACTAACCCTAACCCAAACCTAACCCTAACCCTAACCCTAACCCTAACCCTAACCCTAACCCTAACCCTAACCCTAACCCTACCCTAACCCTAACCCTAACCCTAACCCTAACCCTAACCCTAACCCTAACCCTAACCCTAACCCCTAACCCTAACCCTAACCCTAACCCTAACCCCTAACCCTAACCCCTAACCCTAACCCTAACCCTAACCCTAACCCTAACCCTAACCCTAACCCTAACCCTAACCCTAACACTAACACTAACACTAACACTAACCCTAACCCTAACACTAACCCTAACCCTAACTAACCCTAACCCTAACTAACCCTAACCCTAACCCTAACCCCAACCTGGAGTCTAACCCTAAACCTAACCTCAGTAAGACCTACGCCTAATCCTAACCCTAACCCTAACGTGCTCTAAACTACTTTCTGTGCAGTGACATTTTTCATCAACACTTTGTACAATTTTCGGAATTTTTCAAAAAATACATTGATTCCTATGGGAAAACGGTTTTCTCGCGATAACTCGAGAACGGTACATCCTAGAGACTTGCAACCCGTCTCCGTCTACCATAATTCGGCCACGCCCGACACGTAGACACCAAGCACGTGTCTCTACGACCTTCCGTTCCGGAGATATCAACAAAAAAACTTGTTTTTTGACCATAACTCCGCCCACCTATTACGGACATCGACGATCCTAGTATCCATCAACGCGGCCTGACGAGACAAACACATGAAGGTATGGCACATTTTGATACAACCTTCCTATCGAGAGTTATTCACAAATATGTCATCCTCAAATATGTCATCGTGGTTATCATCCCCATTCCTAACCCTAACCCTAACCCTAACCCTAACCCTAACCCTAACCAACCCTAACCAACCCTAACCCTAACCAACCCTAACCCTAACCCTAACTAACCCTAACCCTAACTAACCCTAACCCTAACCCTAACCCCAACCTGGAGTCTAACCCTAAACCTAACCTCAGTAAGACCTACGCCTAATCCTAACCCTAACCCTAACGTGCTCTAAACTACTTTCTGTGCAGTGACATTTTTCATCAACACTTTGTACAATTTTCGGAATTTTTCAAAAAATACATTGATTCCTATGGGAAAACGGTTTTCTCGCGATAACTCGAGAACGGTACATCCTAGAGACTTGCAACCCGTCTCCGTCTACCATAATTCGGCCACGCCCGACACGTAGACACCAAGCACGTGTCTCTACGACCTTCCGTTCCGGAGATATCAACAAAAAAACTTGTTTTTTGACCATAACTCCGCCCACCTATTACGGACATCGACGATCCTAGTATCCATCAACGCGGCCTGACGAGACAAACACATGAAGGTATGGCACATTTTGATACAACCTTCCTATCGAGAGTTATTCACAAATATGTCATCCTCAAATATGTCATCGTGGTTATCATCCCCATTCCTAACCCTAACCCTAACCCTAACCCTAACCCTAACCCCTAACCCTAACCCTAACCCTAACCCTAACCCTAACCCAGTTATTCACAAATATGTCATCCTCAAATATGTCATCGTGGTTATCATCCCCATTCCTAACCCTAACCCTAACCCTAACCCTAACCCTAACCCTAACCTAAACCTAAACCTAAACCTAACCCTAATCTCAACCCTAAACCTAACCTTAGTCCTAACCTTAGCCCTAAACCTAAACCTAATCCTAACCCTAATCCTAGTCCTAATCCTAACCCTAATTCGGATCACACAATTCATAAGAGTAGAAATTATAGGGGTCAAAATATTTTCATTTGGCAAAGAAAGGGTTAAAAATTCATGGATTAAATAATAATTGGCATTACAAGGGTTAAAAATTCATGGATTAAATAATAATTGGCATTACAAGGGTTAAAAATTCATGGATTAAATAATAATTGGCATTACTAGGGTTAATAATTCATGGATTAAATAATAATTGGCATTACAAGGGTTAATAAATTAATTACACACATAAGAAATAATTCATTAGTTCATAAATAATATATTTTATTATAATACATGGGTTTTATTCTTTAATTTAATTTGATTCGGCATTTAAGGGGTTAAAAACAGGGTTAAAAACAAAGTTAATATCATCGACGCAAAACTTCATGCGCAAAATTTGTAACGCCAACAGCGCCTATATAAAGAGCGCAGAGCTGAGAGAGCTCATTTCACATGAAAACACAGACAGAGAAGCAGCTAGATCACTTCAGTTATTTAGTGTGCAGCCTGAGGAAGACTCATATTGGTCGAAACGTCGCGTTTTTTTCGTTTTTTTTCGAAAATTGCACACCTTCCTTAGTTCATTAGTATACATTTTGATTTTTAATTTTTTGAAAAAAATAAAAAATAAAAAAACAGTTACTTACCTTTACTTACCTTATACCTACCTGATCCTTTCCCACGTTTGGGATTGCGTTTTACTTTGGTTTTTTTTGGATTGCCCGTCCACAGAAAGATGGACGGAGACTGGACAGTGGTCCGTTACGGTCGGCGGCGCAACAGGGCCCGCCGACAGCCTCGGGACCAGGGGAACGGACGTCCATGGGGGACGGACCGTGCACGTGCCTCTTCCTTCGGGAGGAGGACCTACTTTTTCTCACCCCCTAACCCTAACCCTAACCCTAACCCTAACCAACCCTAACCAACCCTAACCCTAACCAACCCTAACCCTAACCCTAACTAACCCTAACCCTAACTAACCCTAACCCTAACCCTAACCCCAACCTGGAGTCTAACCCTAAACCTAACCTCAGTAAGACCTACGCCTAATCCTAACCCTAACCCTAACGTGCTCTAAACTACTTTCTGTGCAGTGACATTTTTCATCAACACTTTGTACAATTTTCGGAATTTTTCAAAAAATACATTGATTCCTATGGGAAAACGGTTTTCTCGCGATAACTCGAGAACGGTACATCCTAGAGACTTGCAACCCGTCTCCGTCTACCATAATTCGGCCACGCCCGACACGTAGACACCAAGCACGTGTCTCTACGACCTTCCGTTCCGGAGATATCAACAAAAAAACTTGTTTTTTGACCATAACTCCGCCCACCTATTACGGACATCGACGATCCTAGTATCCATCAACGCGGCCTGACGAGACAAACACATGAAGGTATGGCACATTTTGATACAACCTTCCTATCGAGAGTTATTCACAAATATGTCATCCTCAAATATGTCATCGTGGTTATCATCCCCATTCCTAACCCTAACCCTAACCCTAACCCTAACCCTAACCTAAACCTAAACCTAAACCTAACCCTAATCTCAACCCTAAACCTAACCTTAGTCCTAACCTTAGCCCTAAACCTAAACCTAATCCTAACCCTAATCCTAGTCCTAATCCTAACCCTAATTCGGATCACACAATTCATAAGAGTAGAAATTATAGGGGTCAAAATATTTTCATTTGGCAAAGAAAGGGTTAAAAATTCATGGATTAAATAATAATTGGCATTACAAGGGTTAAAAATTCATGGATTAAATAATAATTGGCATTACAAGGGTTAAAAATTCATGGATTAAATAATAATTGGCATTACTAGGGTTAATAATTCATGGATTAAATAATAATTGGCATTACAAGGGTTAATAAATTAATTACACACATAAGAAATAATTCATTAGTTCATAAATAATATATTTTATTATAATACATGGGTTTTATTCTTTAATTTAATTTGATTCGGCATTTAAGGGGTTAAAAACAGGGTTAAAAACAAAGTTAATATCATCGACGCAAAACTTCATGCGCAAAATTTGTAACGCCAACAGCGCCTATATAAAGAGCGCAGAGCTGAGAGAGCTCATTTCACATGAAAACACAGACAGAGAAGCAGCTAGATCACTTCAGTTATTTAGTGTGCAGCCTGAGGAAGACTCATATTGGTCGAAACGTCGCGTTTTTTTCGTTTTTTTTCGAAAATTGCACACCTTCCTTAGTTCATTAGTATACATTTTGATTTTTAATTTTTTGAAAAAAATAAAAAATAAAAAAACAGTTACTTACCTTTACTTACCTTATACCTACCTGATCCTTTCCCACGTTTGGGATTGCGTTTTACTTTGGTTTTTTTTGGATTGCCCGTCCACAGAAAGATGGACGGAGACTGGACAGTGGTCCGTTACGGTCGGCGGCGCAACAGGGCCCGCCGACAGCCTCGGGACCAGGGGAACGGACGTCCATGGGGGACGGACCGTGCACGTGCCTCTTCCTTCGGGAGGAGGACCTACTTTTTCTCACCCCCTAACCCTAACCCTAACCCTAACCCTAACCCTAACCAACCCTAACCAACCCTAACCCTAACCAACCCTAACCCTAACCCTAACTAACCCTAACCCTAACTAACCCTAACCCTAACCCTAACCCCAACCTGGAGTCTAACCCTAAACCTAACCTCAGTAAGACCTACGCCTAATCCTAACCCTAACCCTAACGTGCTCTAAACTACTTTCTGTGCAGTGACATTTTTCATCAACACTTTGTACAATTTTCGGAATTTTTCAAAAAATACATTGATTCCTATGGGAAAACGGTTTTCTCGCGATAACTCGAGAACGGTACATCCTAGAGACTTGCAACCCGTCTCCGTCTACCATAATTCGGCCACGCCCGACACGTAGACACCAAGCACGTGTCTCTACGACCTTCCGTTCCGGAGATATCAACAAAAAAACTTGTTTTTTGACCATAACTCCGCCCACCTATTACGGACATCGACGATCCTAGTATCCATCAACGCGGCCTGACGAGACAAACACATGAAGGTATGGCACATTTTGATACAACCTTCCTATCGAGAGTTATTCACAAATATGTCATCCTCAAATATGTCATCGTGGTTATCATCCCCATTCCTAACCCTAACCCTAACCCTAACCCTAACCCTAACCCTAACCCTTATTCACAAATATGTCATCCTCAAATATGTCATCGTGGTTATCATCCCCATTCCTAACCCTAACCCTAACCCTAACCCTAACCCTAACCTAAACCTAAACCTAAACCTAACCCTAATCTCAACCCTAAACCTAACCTTAGTCCTAACCTTAGCCCTAAACCTAAACCTAATCCTAACCCTAATCCTAGTCCTAATCCTAACCCTAATTCGGATCACACAATTCATAAGAGTAGAAATTATAGGGGTCAAAATATTTTCATTTGGCAAAGAAAGGGTTAAAAATTCATGGATTAAATAATAATTGGCATTACAAGGGTTAAAAATTCATGGATTAAATAATAATTGGCATTACAAGGGTTAAAAATTCATGGATTAAATAATAATTGGCATTACTAGGGTTAATAATTCATGGATTAAATAATAATTGGCATTACAAGGGTTAATAAATTAATTACACACATAAGAAATAATTCATTAGTTCATAAATAATATATTTTATTATAATACATGGGTTTTATTCTTTAATTTAATTTGATTCGGCATTTAAGGGGTTAAAAACAGGGTTAAAAACAAAGTTAATATCATCGACGCAAAACTTCATGCGCAAAATTTGTAACGCCAACAGCGCCTATATAAAGAGCGCAGAGCTGAGAGAGCTCATTTCACATGAAAACACAGACAGAGAAGCAGCTAGATCACTTCAGTTATTTAGTGTGCAGCCTGAGGAAGACTCATATTGGTCGAAACGTCGCGTTTTTTTCGTTTTTTTTCGAAAATTGCACACCTTCCTTAGTTCATTAGTATACATTTTGATTTTTAATTTTTTGAAAAAAATAAAAAATAAAAAAACAGTTACTTACCTTTACTTACCTTATACCTACCTGATCCTTTCCCACGTTTGGGATTGCGTTTTACTTTGGTTTTTTTTGGATTGCCCGTCCACAGAAAGATGGACGGAGACTGGACAGTGGTCCGTTACGGTCGGCGGCGCAACAGGGCCCGCCGACAGCCTCGGGACCAGGGGAACGGACGTCCATGGGGGACGGACCGTGCACGTGCCTCTTCCTTCGGGAGGAGGACCTACTTTTTCTCACCCCCTAACCCTAACCCTAACCCTAACCCTAACCAACCCTAACCAACCCTAACCCTAACCAACCCTAACCCTAACCCTAACTAACCCTAACCCTAACTAACCCTAACCCTAACCCTAACCCCAACCTGGAGTCTAACCCTAAACCTAACCTCAGTAAGACCTACGCCTAATCCTAACCCTAACCCTAACGTGCTCTAAACTACTTTCTGTGCAGTGACATTTTTCATCAACACTTTGTACAATTTTCGGAATTTTTCAAAAAATACATTGATTCCTATGGGAAAACGGTTTTCTCGCGATAACTCGAGAACGGTACATCCTAGAGACTTGCAACCCGTCTCCGTCTACCATAATTCGGCCACGCCCGACACGTAGACACCAAGCACGTGTCTCTACGACCTTCCGTTCCGGAGATATCAACAAAAAAACTTGTTTTTTGACCATAACTCCGCCCACCTATTACGGACATCGACGATCCTAGTATCCATCAACGCGGCCTGACGAGACAAACACATGAAGGTATGGCACATTTTGATACAACCTTCCTATCGAGAGTTATTCACAAATATGTCATCCTCAAATATGTCATCGTGGTTATCATCCCCATTCCTAACCCTAACCCTAACCCTAACCCTAACCCTAACCTAAACCTAAACCTAAACCTAACCCTAATCTCAACCCTAAACCTAACCTTAGTCCTAACCTTAGCCCTAAACCTAAACCTAATCCTAACCCTAATCCTAGTCCTAATCCTAACCCTAATTCGGATCACACAATTCATAAGAGTAGAAATTATAGGGGTCAAAATATTTTCATTTGGCAAAGAAAGGGTTAAAAATTCATGGATTAAATAATAATTGGCATTACAAGGGTTAAAAATTCATGGATTAAATAATAATTGGCATTACAAGGGTTAAAAATTCATGGATTAAATAATAATTGGCATTACTAGGGTTAATAATTCATGGATTAAATAATAATTGGCATTACAAGGGTTAATAAATTAATTACACACATAAGAAATAATTCATTAGTTCATAAATAATATATTTTATTATAATACATGGGTTTTATTCTTTAATTTAATTTGATTCGGCATTTAAGGGGTTAAAAACAGGGTTAAAAACAAAGTTAATATCATCGACGCAAAACTTCATGCGCAAAATTTGTAACGCCAACAGCGCCTATATAAAGAGCGCAGAGCTGAGAGAGCTCATTTCACATGAAAACACAGACAGAGAAGCAGCTAGATCACTTCAGTTATTTAGTGTGCAGCCTGAGGAAGACTCATATTGGTCGAAACGTCGCGTTTTTTTCGTTTTTTTTCGAAAATTGCACACCTTCCTTAGTTCATTAGTATACATTTTGATTTTTAATTTTTTGAAAAAAATAAAAAATAAAAAAACAGTTACTTACCTTTACTTACCTTATACCTACCTGATCCTTTCCCACGTTTGGGATTGCGTTTTACTTTGGTTTTTTTTGGATTGCCCGTCCACAGAAAGATGGACGGAGACTGGACAGTGGTCCGTTACGGTCGGCGGCGCAACAGGGCCCGCCGACAGCCTCGGGACCAGGGGAACGGACGTCCATGGGGGACGGACCGTGCACGTGCCTCTTCCTTCGGGAGGAGGACCTACTTTTTCTCACCCCCTAACCCTAACCCTAACCCTAACCCTAACCCTAACCAACCCTAACCAACCCTAACCCTAACCAACCCTAACCCTAACCCTAACTAACCCTAACCCTAACTAACCCTAACCCTAACCCTAACCCCAACCTGGAGTCTAACCCTAAACCTAACCTCAGTAAGACCTACGCCTAATCCTAACCCTAACCCTAACGTGCTCTAAACTACTTTCTGTGCAGTGACATTTTTCATCAACACTTTGTACAATTTTCGGAATTTTTCAAAAAATACATTGATTCCTATGGGAAAACGGTTTTCTCGCGATAACTCGAGAACGGTACATCCTAGAGACTTGCAACCCGTCTCCGTCTACCATAATTCGGCCACGCCCGACACGTAGACACCAAGCACGTGTCTCTACGACCTTCCGTTCCGGAGATATCAACAAAAAAACTTGTTTTTTGACCATAACTCCGCCCACCTATTACGGACATCGACGATCCTAGTATCCATCAACGCGGCCTGACGAGACAAACACATGAAGGTATGGCACATTTTGATACAACCTTCCTATCGAGAGTTATTCACAAATATGTCATCCTCAAATATGTCATCGTGGTTATCATCCCCATTCCTAACCCTAACCCTAACCCTAACCCTAACCCTAACCTAAACCTAAACCTAAACCTAACCCTAATCTCAACCCTAAACCTAACCTTAGTCCTAACCTTAGCCCTAAACCTAAACCTAATCCTAACCCTAATCCTAGTCCTAATCCTAACCCTAATTCGGATCACACAATTCATAAGAGTAGAAATTATAGGGGTCAAAATATTTTCATTTGGCAAAGAAAGGGTTAAAAATTCATGGATTAAATAATAATTGGCATTACAAGGGTTAAAAATTCATGGATTAAATAATAATTGGCATTACAAGGGTTAAAAATTCATGGATTAAATAATAATTGGCATTACTAGGGTTAATAATTCATGGATTAAATAATAATTGGCATTACAAGGGTTAATAAATTAATTACACACATAAGAAATAATTCATTAGTTCATAAATAATATATTTTATTATAATACATGGGTTTTATTCTTTAATTTAATTTGATTCGGCATTTAAGGGGTTAAAAACAGGGTTAAAAACAAAGTTAATATCATCGACGCAAAACTTCATGCGCAAAATTTGTAACGCCAACAGCGCCTATATAAAGAGCGCAGAGCTGAGAGAGCTCATTTCACATGAAAACACAGACAGAGAAGCAGCTAGATCACTTCAGTTATTTAGTGTGCAGCCTGAGGAAGACTCATATTGGTCGAAACGTCGCGTTTTTTTCGTTTTTTTTCGAAAATTGCACACCTTCCTTAGTTCATTAGTATACATTTTGATTTTTAATTTTTTGAAAAAAATAAAAAATAAAAAAACAGTTACTTACCTTTACTTACCTTATACCTACCTGATCCTTTCCCACGTTTGGGATTGCGTTTTACTTTGGTTTTTTTTGGATTGCCCGTCCACAGAAAGATGGACGGAGACTGGACAGTGGTCCGTTACGGTCGGCGGCGCAACAGGGCCCGCCGACAGCCTCGGGACCAGGGGAACGGACGTCCATGGGGGACGGACCGTGCACGTGCCTCTTCCTTCGGGAGGAGGACCTACTTTTTCTCACCCCCTAACCCTAACCCTAACCCTAACCCTAACCCTAACCAACCCTAACCAACCCTAACCCTAACCAACCCTAACCCTAACCCTAACTAACCCTAACCCTAACTAACCCTAACCCTAACCCTAACCCCAACCTGGAGTCTAACCCTAAACCTAACCTCAGTAAGACCTACGCCTAATCCTAACCCTAACCCTAACGTGCTCTAAACTACTTTCTGTGCAGTGACATTTTTCATCAACACTTTGTACAATTTTCGGAATTTTTCAAAAAATACATTGATTCCTATGGGAAAACGGTTTTCTCGCGATAACTCGAGAACGGTACATCCTAGAGACTTGCAACCCGTCTCCGTCTACCATAATTCGGCCACGCCCGACACGTAGACACCAAGCACGTGTCTCTACGACCTTCCGTTCCGGAGATATCAACAAAAAAACTTGTTTTTTGACCATAACTCCGCCCACCTATTACGGACATCGACGATCCTAGTATCCATCAACGCGGCCTGACGAGACAAACACATGAAGGTATGGCACATTTTGATACAACCTTCCTATCGAGAGTTATTCACAAATATGTCATCCTCAAATATGTCATCGTGGTTATCATCCCCATTCCTAACCCTAACCCTAACCCTAACCCTAACCCTAACCCCTAACCCTAACCCTAACCCTAACCCTAACCCTAACCCAGTTATTCACAAATATGTCATCCTCAAATATGTCATCGTGGTTATCATCCCCATTCCTAACCCTAACCCTAACCCTAACCCTAACCCTAACCTAAACCTAAACCTAAACCTAACCCTAATCTCAACCCTAAACCTAACCTTAGTCCTAACCTTAGCCCTAAACCTAAACCTAATCCTAACCCTAATCCTAGTCCTAATCCTAACCCTAATTCGGATCACACAATTCATAAGAGTAGAAATTATAGGGGTCAAAATATTTTCATTTGGCAAAGAAAGGGTTAAAAATTCATGGATTAAATAATAATTGGCATTACAAGGGTTAAAAATTCATGGATTAAATAATAATTGGCATTACAAGGGTTAAAAATTCATGGATTAAATAATAATTGGCATTACTAGGGTTAATAATTCATGGATTAAATAATAATTGGCATTACAAGGGTTAATAAATTAATTACACACATAAGAAATAATTCATTAGTTCATAAATAATATATTTTATTATAATACATGGGTTTTATTCTTTAATTTAATTTGATTCGGCATTTAAGGGGTTAAAAACAGGGTTAAAAACAAAGTTAATATCATCGACGCAAAACTTCATGCGCAAAATTTGTAACGCCAACAGCGCCTATATAAAGAGCGCAGAGCTGAGAGAGCTCATTTCACATGAAAACACAGACAGAGAAGCAGCTAGATCACTTCAGTTATTTAGTGTGCAGCCTGAGGAAGACTCATATTGGTCGAAACGTCGCGTTTTTTTCGTTTTTTTTCGAAAATTGCACACCTTCCTTAGTTCATTAGTATACATTTTGATTTTTAATTTTTTGAAAAAAATAAAAAATAAAAAAACAGTTACTTACCTTTACTTACCTTATACCTACCTGATCCTTTCCCACGTTTGGGATTGCGTTTTACTTTGGTTTTTTTTGGATTGCCCGTCCACAGAAAGATGGACGGAGACTGGACAGTGGTCCGTTACGGTCGGCGGCGCAACAGGGCCCGCCGACAGCCTCGGGACCAGGGGAACGGACGTCCATGGGGGACGGACCGTGCACGTGCCTCTTCCTTCGGGAGGAGGACCTACTTTTTCTCACCCCCTAACCCTAACCCTAACCCTAACCCTAACCCTAACCAACCCTAACCAACCCTAACCCTAACCAACCCTAACCCTAACCCTAACTAACCCTAACCCTAACTAACCCTAACCCTAACCCTAACCCCAACCTGGAGTCTAACCCTAAACCTAACCTCAGTAAGACCTACGCCTAATCCTAACCCTAACCCTAACGTGCTCTAAACTACTTTCTGTGCAGTGACATTTTTCATCAACACTTTGTACAATTTTCGGAATTTTTCAAAAAATACATTGATTCCTATGGGAAAACGGTTTTCTCGCGATAACTCGAGAACGGTACATCCTAGAGACTTGCAACCCGTCTCCGTCTACCATAATTCGGCCACGCCCGACACGTAGACACCAAGCACGTGTCTCTACGACCTTCCGTTCCGGAGATATCAACAAAAAAACTTGTTTTTTGACCATAACTCCGCCCACCTATTACGGACATCGACGATCCTAGTATCCATCAACGCGGCCTGACGAGACAAACACATGAAGGTATGGCACATTTTGATACAACCTTCCTATCGAGAGTTATTCACAAATATGTCATCCTCAAATATGTCATCGTGGTTATCATCCCCATTCCTAACCCTAACCCTAACCCTAACCCTAACCCTAACCCTAACCCTTATTCACAAATATGTCATCCTCAAATATGTCATCGTGGTTATCATCCCCATTCCTAACCCTAACCCTAACCCTAACCCTAACCCTAACCCTAACCTAAACCTAAACCTAAACCTAACCCTAATCTCAACCCTAAACCTAACCTTAGTCCTAACCTTAGCCCTAAACCTAAACCTAATCCTAACCCTAATCCTAGTCCTAATCCTAACCCTAATTCGGATCACACAATTCATAAGAGTAGAAATTATAGGGGTCAAAATATTTTCATTTGGCAAAGAAAGGGTTAAAAATTCATGGATTAAATAATAATTGGCATTACAAGGGTTAAAAATTCATGGATTAAATAATAATTGGCATTACAAGGGTTAAAAATTCATGGATTAAATAATAATTGGCATTACTAGGGTTAATAATTCATGGATTAAATAATAATTGGCATTACAAGGGTTAATAAATTAATTACACACATAAGAAATAATTCATTAGTTCATAAATAATATATTTTATTATAATACATGGGTTTTATTCTTTAATTTAATTTGATTCGGCATTTAAGGGGTTAAAAACAGGGTTAAAAACAAAGTTAATATCATCGACGCAAAACTTCATGCGCAAAATTTGTAACGCCAACAGCGCCTATATAAAGAGCGCAGAGCTGAGAGAGCTCATTTCACATGAAAACACAGACAGAGAAGCAGCTAGATCACTTCAGTTATTTAGTGTGCAGCCTGAGGAAGACTCATATTGGTCGAAACGTCGCGTTTTTTTCGTTTTTTTTCGAAAATTGCACACCTTCCTTAGTTCATTAGTATACATTTTGATTTTTAATTTTTTGAAAAAAATAAAAAATAAAAAAACAGTTACTTACCTTTACTTACCTTATACCTACCTGATCCTTTCCCACGTTTGGGATTGCGTTTTACTTTGGTTTTTTTTGGATTGCCCGTCCACAGAAAGATGGACGGAGACTGGACAGTGGTCCGTTACGGTCGGCGGCGCAACAGGGCCCGCCGACAGCCTCGGGACCAGGGGAACGGACGTCCATGGGGGACGGACCGTGCACGTGCCTCTTCCTTCGGGAGGAGGACCTACTTTTTCTCACCCCCTAACCCTAACCCTAACCCTAACCCTAACCCTAACCAACCCTAACCAACCCTAACCCTAACCAACCCTAACCCTAACCCTAACTAACCCTAACCCTAACTAACCCTAACCCTAACCCTAACCCCAACCTGGAGTCTAACCCTAAACCTAACCTCAGTAAGACCTACGCCTAATCCTAACCCTAACCCTAACGTGCTCTAAACTACTTTCTGTGCAGTGACATTTTTCATCAACACTTTGTACAATTTTCGGAATTTTTCAAAAAATACATTGATTCCTATGGGAAAACGGTTTTCTCGCGATAACTCGAGAACGGTACATCCTAGAGACTTGCAACCCGTCTCCGTCTACCATAATTCGGCCACGCCCGACACGTAGACACCAAGCACGTGTCTCTACGACCTTCCGTTCCGGAGATATCAACAAAAAAACTTGTTTTTTGACCATAACTCCGCCCACCTATTACGGACATCGACGATCCTAGTATCCATCAACGCGGCCTGACGAGACAAACACATGAAGGTATGGCACATTTTGATACAACCTTCCTATCGAGAGTTATTCACAAATATGTCATCCTCAAATATGTCATCGTGGTTATCATCCCCATTCCTAACCCTAACCCTAACCCTAACCCTAACCCCTAACCCTAACCCTAACCCTAACCCTAACCCTAACCCTAACCCAGTTATTCACAAATATGTCATCCTCAAATATGTCATCGTGGTTATCATCCCCATTCCTAACCCTAACCCTAACCCTAACCCTAACCTAAACCTAAACCTAAACCTAACCCTAATCTCAACCCTAAACCTAACCTTAGTCCTAACCTTAGCCCTAAACCTAAACCTAATCCTAACCCTAATCCTAGTCCTAATCCTAACCCTAATTCGGATCACACAATTCATAAGAGTAGAAATTATAGGGGTCAAAATATTTTCATTTGGCAAAGAAAGGGTTAAAAATTCATGGATTAAATAATAATTGGCATTACAAGGGTTAAAAATTCATGGATTAAATAATAATTGGCATTACAAGGGTTAAAAATTCATGGATTAAATAATAATTGGCATTACTAGGGTTAATAATTCATGGATTAAATAATAATTGGCATTACAAGGGTTAATAAATTAATTACACACATAAGAAATAATTCATTAGTTCATAAATAATATATTTTATTATAATACATGGGTTTTATTCTTTAATTTAATTTGATTCGGCATTTAAGGGGTTAAAAACAGGGTTAAAAACAAAGTTAATATCATCGACGCAAAACTTCATGCGCAAAATTTGTAACGCCAACAGCGCCTATATAAAGAGCGCAGAGCTGAGAGAGCTCATTTCACATGAAAACACAGACAGAGAAGCAGCTAGATCACTTCAGTTATTTAGTGTGCAGCCTGAGGAAGACTCATATTGGTCGAAACGTCGCGTTTTTTTCGTTTTTTTTCGAAAATTGCACACCTTCCTTAGTTCATTAGTATACATTTTGATTTTTAATTTTTTGAAAAAAATAAAAAATAAAAAAACAGTTACTTACCTTTACTTACCTTATACCTACCTGATCCTTTCCCACGTTTGGGATTGCGTTTTACTTTGGTTTTTTTTGGATTGCCCGTCCACAGAAAGATGGACGGAGACTGGACAGTGGTCCGTTACGGTCGGCGGCGCAACAGGGCCCGCCGACAGCCTCGGGACCAGGGGAACGGACGTCCATGGGGGACGGACCGTGCACGTGCCTCTTCCTTCGGGAGGAGGACCTACTTTTTCTCACCCCCTAACCCTAACCCTAACCCTAATTAGGAGCTATCCTAACCTCATTTTTCAAATGTGGAATTGTCATTTTTAAAATTCCCAGAGTTACATACAGCTTTCAAAGTGACATTACTGAATAGGTCTATTCTTTCTGCATCCGCAGATTTAACTTTCATCTCGATAGGACATCATGCAATTTTCGACCATACACCAGGGGGCGCAAATTATTCCACATTTTGTATTCCAAATTCTAAATTCCATATTTCACTTCCAGATTGTGATCTTGACTTCTAGATTCTCATCTACTATACAGGAATTTGGAAGTAAAAATGAGAATGTGGGACTACTTTGGGGATTGATATCTCATCATTAAATGTACCTACAATGATGTAACCACTTGTTGTTGATGAAGCAATCTGTAAGCTTGCACATGGACTTGGAATCAGCATTTTACCCAGCTGTGTCTTTGAAATATGAGCCTTTGAAATACTTCCAAGTCCTGAGTGCTCTGAGTGGATTTTGAGGCTATTTAAACAGCTTACATATTGCAAAACCCATTCATCTCTATGGGGGACCAACATTGGAAGCATGCTGTATGAGGTCCAACAGCATGCTGGACGCTCAGGTCGACTCACACACACACCAAAAGTCTATGTGTGAGATCCTGAATGCTCTGAGTGGATTTTGAGGCTATTTTAGCAGCTTACATATTCCAACACCCATTCATCTCTATGGGTGACCAATATTGGAAGCATGCTGTATGAGGCCCAACACTCTGCTATAGCATCAGAGCATATGGTCGGAATTTGGAAGTTTTTCTCTCATTTTATAGCCCATCATGAGATGTGCTTTACTGATGCTGCCACAAGGACTTGGAATCAGTCTGCTACCTTGCTTTTTCTTTGAGATTGAGAGCTTTTAAATTGCTTACAGATTGTCATCTTGACTTCCAGATTCTCATCTACTATACAGGAATTTGGAAGTAAAAATGAGAATGTGGGACTACTTTGGGGATTGATATCTCATCATTAAATGTACCTACAATGATGTAACCACTTGTTGTTGATGAAGCAATCTGTAAGCTTGCACACGGACTTGGAATCAGTCTGCTACCTTGCTTTTTCTTTGAGATGAGAGCTTTTAAATTGCTTCCAGATTGTCATCTTGACTTCCAGATTCTCATCTACTATACAGGAATTTGGAAGTAAAAATGAGAATGTGGGACTACTTTGGGGATTGATATCTCATCATTAAATGTACCTACAATGATGTAACCACTTGTTGTTGATGAAGCAATCTGTAAGCTTGCACACGGACTTGGAATCAGTCTGCTACCTTGCTTTTTCTTTGAGATGAGAGCTTTTAAATTGCTTACAGATTGTCATCTTGACTTCCAGATTCTCATCTACTATACAGGAATTTGGAAGTAAAAATGAGAATGTGGGACTACTTTGGGGATTGATATCTCATCATTAAATGTACCTACAATGATGTAACCACTTGTTGTTGATGAAGCAATCTGTAAGCTTGCACATGGACTTGGAATCAGCATTTTACCCAGCTGTGTCTTTGAAATATGAGTCTTTGAAATACTTCCAAGTCCTGAGTGCTCTGAGTGGATTTTGAGGCTATTTAAACAGCTTACATATTGCAAAACCCATTCATCTCTATGGGGGACCAACATTGGAAGCATGCTGTATGAGGTCCAACAGCATGCTGGACGCTCAGGTCGACTCACACACACACCAAAAGTCTATGTGTGAGATCCTGAATGCTCTGAGTGGATTTTGAGGCTATTTTAGCAGCTTACATATTCCAACACCCATTCATCTCTATGGGTGACCAATATTGGAAGCATGCTGTATGAGGCCCAACACTCTGCTATAGCATCAGAGCATGAGGTCGGAATTTGGAAGTTTTTCTCTCATTTTATAGCCCATCATGAGATGTGCTTTACTGATGCTGCCACAAGGACTTGGAATCAGTCTGCTACCTTGCTTTTTCTTTGAGATTGAGAGCTTTTAAATTGCTTACAGATTGTCATCTTGACTTACATATTCTCATCTACTATACAGGAATTTGGAAGTAAAAATGAGAATGTGGGACTACTTTGGGGATTGATATCTCATCATTACATGTACCTACAATGATGTAACCACTTGTTGTTGATGAAGCAATCTGTAAGCTTGCACACGGACTTGGAATCAGTCTGCTACCTTGCTTTTTCTTTGAGATGAGAGCTTTTAAATTGCTTCCAGATTGTCATCTTGACTTCCATATTCTCATCTACTATACAGGAATTTGGAAGTAAAAATGAGAATGTGGGACTACTTTGGGGATTGATATCTCATCATTAAATGTACCTACAATGATGTAACCACTTGTTGTTGATGAAGCAATCTGTAAGCTTGCACACGGACTTGGAATCAGTCTGCTACCTTGCTTTTTCTTTGAGATGAGAGCTTTTAAATTGCTTCCAGATTGTCATCTTGACTTCCATATTCTCATCTACTATACAGGAATTTGGAAGTAAAAATGAGAATGTGGGACTACTTTGGGGATTGATATCTCATCATTAAATGTACCTACAATGATGTAACAACTTGTTGTTGATGAAGCAATCTGTAAGCTTGCACATGGACTTGGAATCAGCATTTCACCCAGCTGTGTCTTTGAAATATGAGCCTTTGAAATACTTCCAAGTCCTGAGTGCTCTGAGTGGATTTTGAGGCTATTTAAACAGCTTACATATTGCAAAACCCATTCATCTCTATGGGGGACCAACATTGGAAGCATGCTGTATGAGGTCCAACAGCATGCTGGACGCTCAGGTCGACTCACACACACACCAAAAGTCTATGTGTGAGATCCTGAATGCTCTGAGTGGATTTTGAGGCTATTTTAGCAGCTTACATATTCCAACACCCATTCATCTCTATGGGTGACCAATATTGGAAGCATGCTGTATGAGGCCCAACACTCTGCTATAGCATCAGAGCATGAGGTCGGAATTTGGAAGTTTTTCTCTCATTTTATAGCCCATCATGAGATGTGCTTTACTGATGCTGCCACAAGGACTTGGAATCAGTCTGCTACCTTGCTTTTTCTTTGAGATTGAGAGCTTTTAAATTGCTTACAGATTGTCATCTTGACTTCCATATTCTCATCTACTATACAGGAATTTGGAAGTAAAAATGAGAATGTGGGACTACTTTGGGGATTGATATCTCATCATTAAATGTACCTACAATGATGTAACCACTTGTTGTTGATGAAGCAATCTGTAAGCTTGCACATGGACTTGGAATCAGCATTTTACCCAGCTGTGTCTTTGAAATATGAGCCTTTGAAATACTTCCAAGTCCTGAGTGCTCTGAGTGGATTTTGAGGCTATTTAAACAGCTTACATATTGCAAAACCCATTCATCTCTATGGGTGACCAATATTGGAAGCATGCTGTATGAGGCCCAACACTCTGCTATAACATCAGAGCATGAGGTCGGAATTTGGAAGTTTTTCTCTCATTTTATAGCCCATCATGAGATGTGCTTTACTGATGCTGCCACAAGGACTTGGAATCAGTCTGCTACCTTGCTTTTTCTTTGAGATTGAGAGCTTTTAAATTGCTTACAGATTGTCATCTTGACTTCCAGATTCTCATCTACTATACAGGAATTTGGAAGTAAAAATGAGAATGTGGGACTACTTTGGGGATTGATATCTCATCATTAAATGTACCTACAATGATGTAACCACTTGTTGTTGATGAAGCAATCTGTAAGCTTGCACACGGACTTGGAATCAGTCTGCTACCTTGCTTTTTCTTTGAGATGAGAGCTTTTAAATTGCTTCCAGATTGTCATCTTGACTTCCAGATTCTCATCTACTATACAGGAATTTGGAAGTAAAAATGAGAATGTGGGACTACTTTGGGGATTGATATCTCATCATTAAATGTACCTACAATGATGTAACCACTTGTTGTTGATGAAGCAATCTGTAAGCTTGCACATGGACTTGGAATCAGCATTTTACCCAGCTGTGTCTTTGAAATATGAGCCTTTGAAATACTTCCAAGTCCTGAGTGCTCTGAGTGGATTTTGAGGCTATTTAAACAGCTTACATATTGCAAAACCCATTCATCTCTATGGGGGACCAACATTGGAAGCATGCTGTATGAGGTCCAACAGCATGCTGGACGCTCAGGTCGACTCACACACACACCAAAAGTCTATGTGTGAGATCCTGAATGCTCTGAGTGGATTTTGAGGCTATTTTAGCAGCTTACATATTCCAACACCCATTCATCTCTATGGGTGACCAATATTGGAAGCATGCTGTATGAGGCCCAACACTCTGCTATAGCATCAGAGCATGAGGTCGGAATTTGGAAGTTTTTCTCTCATTTTATAGCCCATCATGAGATGTGCTTTACTGATGCTGCCACAAGGACTTGGAATCAGTCTGCTACCTTGCTTTTTCTTTGAGATGAGAGCTTTTAAATTGCTTACAGATTGTCATCTTGACTTACATATTCTCATCTACTATACAGGAATTTGGAAGTAAAAATGAGAATGTGGGACTACTTTGGGGATTGATATCTCATCATTACATGTACCTACAATGATGTAACCACTTGTTGTTGATGAAGCAATCTGTAAGCTTGCACACGGACTTGGAATCAGTCTGCTACCTTGCTTTTTCTTTGAGATGAGAGCTTTTAAATTGCTTCCAGATTGTCATCTTGACTTCCATATTCTCATCTACTATACAGGAATTTGGAAGTAAAAATGAGAATGTGGGACTACTTTGGGGATTGATATCTCATCATTAAATGTACCTACAATGATGTAACAACTTGTTGTTGATGAAGCAATCTGTAAGCTTGCACATGGACTTGGAATCAGCATTTCACCCAGCTGTGTCTTTGAAATATGAGCCTTTGAAATACTTCCAAGTCCTGAGTGCTCTGAGTGGATTTTGAGGCTATTTAAACAGCTTACATATTGCAAAACCCATTCATCTCTATGGGGGACCAACATTGGAAGCATGCTGTATGAGGTCCAACAGCATGCTGGACGCTCAGGTCGACTCACACACACACCAAAAGTCTATGTGTGAGATCCTGAATGCTCTGAGTGGATTTTGAGGCTATTTTAGCAGCTTACATATTCCAACACCCATTCATCTCTATGGGTGACCAATATTGGAAGCATGCTGTATGAGGCCCAACACTCTGCTATAGCATCAGAGCATGAGGTCGGAATTTGGAAGTTTTTCTCTCATTTTATAGCCCATCATGAGATGTGCTTTACTGATGCTGCCACAAGGACTTGGAATCAGTCTGCTACCTTGCTTTTTCTTTGAGATGAGAGCTTTTAAATTGCTTACAGATTGTCATCTTGACTTCCATATTCTCATCTACTATACAGGAATTTGGAAGTAAAAATGAGAATGTGGGACTACTTTGGGGATTGATATCTCATCATTAAATGTACCTACAATGATGTAACCACTTGTTGTTGATGAAGCAATCTGTAAGCTTGCACATGGACTTGGAATCAGCATTTTACCCAGCTGTGTCTTTGAAATATGAGCCTTTGAAATACTTCCAAGTCCTGAGTGCTCTGAGTGGATTTTGAGGCTATTTAAACAGCTTACATATTGCAAAACCCATTCATCTCTATGGGTGACCAATATTGGAAGCATGCTGTATGAGGCCCAACACTCTGCTATAGCATCAGAGCATGAGGTCGGAATTTGGAAGTTTTTCTCTCATTTTATAGCCCATCATGAGATGTGCTTTACTGATGCTGCCACAAGGACTTGGAATCAGTCTGCTACCTTGCTTTTTCTTTGAGATTGAGAGCTTTTAAATTGCTTACAGATTGTCATCTTGACTTACATATTCTCATCTACTATACAGGAATTTGGAAGTAAAAATGAGAATGTGGGACTACTTTGGGGATTGATATCTCATCATTACATGTACCTACAATGATGTAACCACTTGTTGTTGATGAAGCAATCTGTAAGCTTGCACACGGACTTGGAATCAGTCTGCTACCTTGCTTTTTCTTTGAGATGAGAGCTTTTAAATTGCTTCCAGATTGTCATCTTGACTTCCAGATTCTCATCTACTATACAGGAATTTGGAAGTAAAAATGAGAATGTGGGACTACTTTGGGGATTGATATCTCATCATTAAATGTACCTACAATGATGTAACCACTTGTTGTTGATGAAGCAATCTGTAAGCTTGCACACGGACTTGGAATCAGTCTGCTACCTTGCTTTTTCTTTGAGATGAGAGCTTTTAAATTGCTTCCAGATTGTCATCTTGACTTCCATATTCTCATCTACTATACAGGAATTTGGAAGTAAAAATGAGAATGTGGGACTACTTTGGGGATTGATATCTCATCATTAAATGTACCTACAATGATGTAACCACTTGTTGTTGATGAAGCAATCTGTAAGCTTGCACACGGACTTGGAATCAGTCTGCTACCTTGCTTTTTCTTTGAGATGAGAGCTTTTAAATTGCTTCCAGATTGTCATCTTGACTTCCAGATTCTCATCTACTATACAGGAATTTGGAAGTAAAAATGAGAATGTGGGACTACTTTGGGGATTGATATCTCATCATTAAATGTACCTACAATGATGTAACAACTTGTTGTTGATGAAGCAATCTGTAAGCTTGCACATGGACTTGGAATCAGCATTTCACCCAGCTGTGTCTTTGAAATATGAGCCTTTGAAATACTTCCAAGTCCTGAGTGCTCTGAGTGGATTTTGAGGCTATTTAAACAGCTTACATATTGCAAAACCCATTCATCTCTATGGGGGACCAACATTGGAAGCATGCTGTATGAGGTCCAACAGCATGCTGGACGCTCAGGTCGACTCACACACACACCAAAAGTCTATGTGTGAGATCCTGAATGCTCTGAGTGGATTTTGAGGCTATTTTAGCAGCTTACATATTCCAACACCCATTCATCTCTATGGGGGACCAATATTGGAAGCATGCTGTATGAGGCCCAACACTCTGCTATAGCATCAGAGCATGAGGTCGGAATTTGGAAGTTTTTCTCTCATTTTATAGCCCATCATGAGATGTGCTTTACTGATGCTGCCACAAGGACTTGGAATCAGTCTGCTACCTTGCTTTTTCTTTGAGATTGAGAGCTTTTAAATTGCTTACAGATTGTCATCTTGACTTCCATATTCTCATCTACTATACAGGAATTTGGAAGTAAAAATGAGAATGTGGGACTACTTTGGGGATTGATATCTCATCATTAAATGTACCTACAATGATGTAACCACTTGTTGTTGATGAAGCAATCTGTAAGCTTGCACATGGACTTGGAATCAGCATTTTACCCAGCTGTGTCTTTGAAATATGAGCCTTTGAAATACTTCCAAGTCCTGAGTGCTCTGAGTGGATTTTGAGGCTATTTAAACAGCTTACATATTGCAAAACCCATTCATCTCTATGGGTGACCAATATTGGAAGCATGCTGTATGAGGCCCAACATTCTGCTATAACATCAGAGCATGAGGTCGGAATTTGGAAGTTTTTCTCTCATTTTATAGCCCATCATGAGATGTGCTTTACTGATGCTGCCACAAGGACTTGGAATCAGTCTGCTACCTTGCTTTTTCTTTGAGATTGAGAGCTTTTAAATTGCTTACAGATTGTCATCTTGACTTCCAGATTCTCATCTACTATACAGGAATTTGGAAGTAAAAATGAGAATGTGGGACTACTTTGGGGATTGATATCTCATCATTAAATGTACCTACAATGATGTAACCACTTGTTGTTGATGAAGCAATCTGTAAGCTTGCACACGGACTTGGAATCAGTCTGCTACCTTGCTTTTTCTTTGAGATGAGAGCTTTTAAATTGCTTCCAGATTGTCATCTTGACTTCCAGATTCTCATCTACTATACAGGAATTTGGAAGTAAAAATGAGAATGTGGGACTACTTTGGGGATTGATATCTCATCATTAAATGTACCTACAATGATGTAACCACTTGTTGTTGATGAAGAAATCTGTAAGCTTGCACATGGACTTGGAATCAGCATTTTACCCAGCTGTGTCTTTGAAATATGAGCCTTTGAAATACTTCCAAGCCCTGAGTGCTCTGAGTGGATTTTGAGGCTATTTAAACAGCTTACATATTGCAAAACCCATTCATCTCTATGGGGGACCAACATTGGAAGCATGCTGTATGAGGTCCAACAGCATGCTGGACGCTCAGGTCGACTCACACACACACCAAAAGTCTATGTGTGAGATCCTGAATGCTCTGAGTGGATTTTGAGGCTATTTTAGCAGCTTACATATTCCAACACCCATTCATCTCTATGGGTGACCAATATTGGAAGCATGCTGTATGAGGCCCAACACTCTGCTATAGCATCAGAGCATGAGGTCGGAATTTGGAAGTTTTTCTCTCATTTTATAGCCCATCATGAGATGTGCTTTACTGATGCTGCCACAAGGACTTGGAATCAGTCTGCTACCTTGCTTTTTCTTTGAGATTGAGAGCTTTTAAATTGCTTACAGATTGTCATCTTGACTTACATATTCTCATCTACTATACAGGAATTTGGAAGTAAAAATGAGAATGTGGGACTACTTTGGGGATTGATATCTCATCATTACATGTACCTACAATGATGTAACCACTTGTTGTTGATGAAGCAATCTGTAAGCTTGCACACGGACTTGGAATCAGTCTGCTACCTTGCTTTTTCTTTGAGATGAGAGCTTTTAAATTGCTTCCAGATTGTCATCTTGACTTCCATATTCTCATCTACTATACAGGAATTTGGAAGTAAAAATGAGAATGTGGGACTACTTTGGGGATTGATATCTCATCATTAAATGTACCTACAATGATGTAACCACTTGTTGTTGATGAAGCAATCTGTAAGCTTGCACACGGACTTGGAATCAGTCTGCTACCTTGCTTTTTCTTTGAGATGAGAGCTTTTAAATTGCTTCCAGATTGTCATCTTGACTTCCATATTCTCATCTACTATACAGGAATTTGGAAGTAAAAATGAGAATGTGGGACTACTTTGGGGATTGATATCTCATCATTAAATGTACCTACAATGATGTAACCACTTGTTGTTGATGAAGCAATCTGTAAGCTTGCACACGGACTTGGAATCAGTCTGCTACCTTGCTTTTTCTTTGAGATGAGAGCTTTTAAATTGCTTCCAGATTGTCATCTTGACTTCCAGATTCTCATCTACTATACAGGAATTTGGAAGTAAAAATGAGAATGTGGGACTACTTTGGGGATTGATATCTCATCATTAAATGTACCTACAATGATGTAACAACTTGTTGTTGATGAAGCAATCTGTAAGCTTGCACATGGACTTGGAATCAGCATTTCACCCAGCTGTGTCTTTGAAATATGAGCCTTTGAAATACTTCCAAGTCCTGAGTGCTCTGAGTGGATTTTGAGGCTATTTAAACAGCTTACATATTGCAAAACCCATTCATCTCTATGGGGGACCAACATTGGAAGCATGCTGTATGAGGTCCAACAGCATGCTGGACGCTCAGGTCGACTCACACACACACCAAAAGTCTATGTGTGAGATCCTGAATGCTCTGAGTGGATTTTGAGGCTATTTTAGCAGCTTACATATTCCAACACCCATTCATCTCTATGGGGGACCAATATTGGAAGCATGCTGTATGAGGCCCAACACTCTGCTATAGCATCAGAGCATGAGGTCGGAATTTGGAAGTTTTTCTCTCATTTTATAGCCCATCATGAGATGTGCTTTACTGATGCTGCCACAAGGACTTGGAATCAGTCTGCTACCTTGCTTTTTCTTTGAGATTGAGAGCTTTTAAATTGCTTACAGATTGTCATCTTGACTTCCATATTCTCATCTACTATACAGGAATTTGGAAGTAAAAATGAGAATGTGGGACTACTTTGGGGATTGATATCTCATCATTAAATGTACCTACAATGATGTAACCACTTGTTGTTGATGAAGCAATCTGTAAGCTTGCACATGGACTTGGAATCAGCATTTTACCCAGCTGTGTCTTTGAAATATGAGCCTTTGAAATACTTCCAAGTCCTGAGTGCTCTGAGTGGATTTTGAGGCTATTTAAACAGCTTACATATTGCAAAACCCATTCATCTCTATGGGTGACCAATATTGGAAGCATGCTGTATGAGGCCCAACATTCTGCTATAACATCAGAGCATGAGGTCGGAATTTGGAAGTTTTTCTCTCATTTTATAGCCCATCATGAGATGTGCTTTACTGATGCTGCCACAAGGACTTGGAATCAGTCTGCTACCTTGCTTTTTCTTTGAGATTGAGAGCTTTTAAATTGCTTACAGATTGTCATCTTGACTTCCAGATTCTCATCTACTATACAGGAATTTGGAAGTAAAAATGAGAATGTGGGACTACTTTGGGGATTGATATCTCATCATTAAATGTACCTACAATGATGTAACCACTTGTTGTTGATGAAGCAATCTGTAAGCTTGCACACGGACTTGGAATCAGTCTGCTACCTTGCTTTTTCTTTGAGATGAAAGCTTTTAAATTGCTTCCAGATTGTCATCTTGACTTCCAGATTCTCATCTACTATACAGGAATTTGGAAGTAAAAATGAGAATGTGGGACTACTTTGGGGATTGATATCTCATCATTAAATGTACCTACAATGATGTAACAACTTGTTGTTGATGAAGCAATCTGTAAGCTTGCACATGGACTTGGAATCAGCATTTCACCCAGCTGTGTCTTTGAAATATGAGCCTTTGAAATACTTCCAAGTCCTGAGTGCTCTGAGTGGATTTTGAGGCTATTTAAACAGCTTACATATTGCAAAACCCATTCATCTCTATGGGGGACCAACATTGGAAGCATGCTGTATGAGGTCCAACAGCATGCTGGACGCTCAGGTCGACTCACACACACACCAAAAGTCTATGTGTGAGATCCTGAATGCTCTGAGTGGATTTTGAGGCTATTTTAGCAGCTTACATATTCCAACACCCATTCATCTCTATGGGTGACCAATATTGGAAGCATGCTGTATGAGGCCCAACACTCTGCTATAGCATCAGAGCATGAGGTCGGAATTTGGAAGTTTTTCTCTCATTTTATAGCCCATCATGAGATGTGCTTTACTGATGCTGCCACAAGGACTTGGAATCAGTCTGCTACCTTGCTTTTTCTTTGAGATTGAGAGCTTTTAAATTGCTTACAGATTGTCATCTTGACTTCCATATTCTCATCTACTATACAGGAATTTGGAAGTAAAAATGAGAATGTGGGACTACTTTGGGGATTGATATCTCATCATTAAATGTACCTACAATGATGTAACCACTTGTTGTTGATGAAGCAATCTGTAAGCTTGCACATGGACTTGGAATCAGCATTTTACCCAGCTGTGTCTTTGAAATATGAGCCTTTGAAATACTTCCAAGTCCTGAGTGCTCTGAGTGGATTTTGAGGCTATTTAAACAGCTTACATATTGCAAAACCCATTCATCTCTATGGGGGACCAACATTGGAAGCATGCTGTATGAGGTCCAACAGCATGCTGGACGCTCAGGTCGACTCACACACACACCAAAAGTCTATGTGTGAGATCCTGAATGCTCTGAGTGGATTTTGAGGCTATTTTAGCAGCTTACATATTCCAACACCCATTCATCTCTATGGGTGACCAATATTGGAAGCATGCTGTATGAGGCCCAACACTCTGCTATAGCATCAGAGCATGAGGTCGGAATTTGGAAGTTTTTCTCTCATTTTATAGCCCATCATGAGATGTGCTTTACTGATGCTGCCACAAGGACTTGGAATCAGTCTGCTACCTTGCTTTTTCTTTGAGATGAGAGCTTTTAAATTGCTTACAGATTGTCATCTTGACTTACATATTCTCATCTACTATACAGGAATTTGGAAGTAAAAATGAGAATGTGGGACTACTTTGGGGATTGATATCTCATCATTACATGTACCTACAATGATGTAACCACTTGTTGTTGATGAAGCAATCTGTAAGCTTGCACACGGACTTGGAATCAGTCTGCTACCTTGCTTTTTCTTTGAGATGAGAGCTTTTAAATTGCTTCCAGATTGTCATCTTGACTTCCATATTCTCATCTACTATACAGGAATTTGGAAGTAAAAATGAGAATGTGGGACTACTTTGGGGATTGATATCTCATCATTACATGTACCTACAATGATGTAACAACTTGTTGTTGATGAAGCAATCTGTAAGCTTGCACATGGACTTGGAATCAGCATTTCACCCAGCTGTGTCTTTGAAATATGAGCCTTTGAAATACTTCCAAGTCCTGAGTGCTCTGAGTGGATTTTGAGGCTATTTAAACAGCTTACATATTGCAAAACCCATTCATCTCTATGGGGGACCAACATTGGAAGCATGCTGTATGAGGTCCAACAGCATGCTGGACGCTCAGGTCGACTCACACACACACCAAAAGTCTATGTGTGAGATCCTGAATGCTCTGAGTGGATTTTGAGGCTATTTTAGCAGCTTACATATTCCAACACCCATTCATCTCTATGGGTGACCAATATTGGAAGCATGCTGTATGAGGCCCAACACTCTGCTATAGCATCAGAGCATGAGGTCGGAATTTGGAAGTTTTTCTCTCATTTTATAGCCCATCATGAGATGTGCTTTACTGATGCTGCCACAAGGACTTGGAATCAGTCTGCTACCTTGCTTTTTCTTTGAGATTGAGAGCTTTTAAATTGCTTACAGATTGTCATCTTGACTTCCATATTCTCATCTACTATACAGGAATTTGGAAGTAAAAATGAGAATGTGGGACTACTTTGGGGATTGATATCTCATCATTAAATGTACCTACAATGATGTAACCACTTGTTGTTGATGAAGCAATCTGTAAGCTTGCACATGGACTTGGAATCAGCATTTTACCCAGCTGTGTCTTTGAAATATGAGCCTTTGAAATACTTCCAAGTCCTGAGTGCTCTGAGTGGATTTTGAGGCTATTTAAACAGCTTACATATTGCAAAACCCATTCATCTCTATGGGTGACCAATATTGGAAGCATGCTGTATGAGGCCCAACACTCTGCTATAGCATCAGAGCATGAGGTCGGAATTTGGAAGTTTTTCTCTCATTTTATAGCCCATCATGAGATGTGCTTTACTGATGCTGCCACAAGGACTTGGAATCAGTCTGCTACCTTGCTTTTTCTTTGAGATTGAGAGCTTTTAAATTGCTTACAGATTGTCATCTTGACTTACATATTCTCATCTACTATACAGGAATTTGGAAGTAAAAATGAGAATGTGGGACTACTTTGGGGATTGATATCTCATCATTACATGTACCTACAATGATGTAACCACTTGTTGTTGATGAAGCAATCTGTAAGCTTGCACACGGACTTGGAATCAGTCTGCTACCTTGCTTTTTCTTTGAGATGAGAGCTTTTAAATTGCTTCCAGATTGTCATCTTGACTTCCAGATTCTCATCTACTATACAGGAATTTGGAAGTAAAAATGAGAATGTGGGACTACTTTGGGGATTGATATCTCATCATTAAATGTACCTACAATGATGTAACCACTTGTTGTTGATGAAGCAATCTGTAAGCTTGCACACGGACTTGGAATCAGTCTGCTACCTTGCTTTTTCTTTGAGATGAGAGCTTTTAAATTGCTTCCAGATTGTCATCTTGACTTCCATATTCTCATCTACTATACAGGAATTTGGAAGTAAAAATGAGAATGTGGGACTACTTTGGGGATTGATATCTCATCATTAAATGTACCTACAATGATGTAACCACTTGTTGTTGATGAAGCAATCTGTAAGCTTGCACACGGACTTGGAATCAGTCTGCTACCTTGCTTTTTCTTTGAGATGAGAGCTTTTAAATTGCTTCCAGATTGTCATCTTGACTTCCAGATTCTCATCTACTATACAGGAATTTGGAAGTAAAAATGAGAATGTGGGACTACTTTGGGGATTGATATCTCATCATTAAATATACCTACAATGATGTAACCACTTGTTGTTGATGAAGCAATCTGTAAGCTTGCACATGGACTTGGAATCAGCATTTTACCCAGCTGTGTCTTTGAAATATGAGCCTTTGAAATACTTCCAAGTCCTGAGTGCTCTGAGTGGATTTTGAGGCTATTTAAACAGCTTACATATTGCAAAACCCATTCATCTCTATGGGTGACCAATATTGGAAGCATGCTGTATGAGGCCCAACATTCTGCTATAACATCAGAGCATGAGGTCGGAATTTGGAAGTTTTTCTCTCATTTTATAGCCCATCATGAGATGTGCTTTACTGATGCTGCCACAAGGACTTGGAATCAGTCTGCTACCTTGCTTTTTCTTTGAGATTGAGAGCTTTTAAATTGCTTACAGATTGTCATCTTGACTTCCAGAATCTCATCTACTATACAGGAATTTGGAAGTAAAAATGAGAATGTGGGACTACTTTGGGGATTGATATCTCATCATTAAATGTACCTACAATGATGTAACCACTTGTTGTTGATGAAGCAATCTGTAAGCTTGCACACGGACTTGGAATCAGTCTGCTACCTTGCTTTTTCTTTGAGATGAGAGCTTTTAAATTGCTTACAGATTGTCATCTTGACTTCCAGATTCTCATCTACTATACAGGAATTTGGAAGTAAAAATGAGAATGTGGGACTACTTTGGGGATTGATATCTCATCATTAAATGTACCTACAATGATGTAACCACTTGTTGTTGATGAAGAAATCTGTAAGCTTGCACATGGACTTGGAATCAGCATTTTACCCAGCTGTGTCTTTGAAATATGAGCCTTTGAAATACTTCCAAGCCCTGAGTGCTCTGAGTGGATTTTGAGGCTATTTAAACAGCTTACATATTGCAAAACCCATTCATCTCTATGGGGGACCAACATTGGAAGCATGCTGTATGAGGTCCAACAGCATGCTGGACGCTCAGGTCGACTCACACACACACCAAAAGTCTATGTGTGAGATCCTGAATGCTCTGAGTGGATTTTGAGGCTATTTTAGCAGCTTACATATTCCAACACCCATTCATCTCTATGGGTGACCAATATTGGAAGCATGCTGTATGAGGCCCAACACTCTGCTATAGCATCAGAGCATGAGGTCGGAATTTGGAAGTTTTTCTCTCATTTTATAGCCCATCATGAGATGTGCTTTACTGATGCTGCCACAAGGACTTGGAATCAGTCTGCTACCTTGCTTTTTCTTTGAGATTGAGAGCTTTTAAATTGCTTACAGATTGTCATCTTGACTTACATATTCTCATCTACTATACAGGAATTTGGAAGTAAAAATGAGAATGTGGGACTACTTTGGGGATTGATATCTCATCATTACATGTACCTACAATGATGTAACCACTTGTTGTTGATGAAGCAATCTGTAAGCTTGCACACGGACTTGGAATCAGTCTGCTACCTTGCTTTTTCTTTGAGATGAGAGCTTTTAAATTGCTTCCAGATTGTCATCTTGACTTCCATATTCTCATCTACTATACAGGAATTTGGAAGTAAAAATGAGAATGTGGGACTACTTTGGGGATTGATATCTCATCATTAAATGTACCTACAATGATGTAACCACTTGTTGTTGATGAAGCAATCTGTAAGCTTGCACACGGACTTGGAATCAGTCTGCTACCTTGCTTTTTCTTTGAGATGAGAGCTTTTAAATTGCTTCCAGATTGTCATCTTGACTTCCATATTCTCATCTACTATACAGGAATTTGGAAGTAAAAATGAGAATGTGGGACTACTTTGGGGATTGATATCTCATCATTAAATGTACCTACAATGATGTAACCACTTGTTGTTGATGAAGCAATCTGTAAGCTTGCACACGGACTTGGAATCAGTCTGCTACCTTGCTTTTTCTTTGAGATGAGAGCTTTTAAATTGCTTCCAGATTGTCATCTTGACTTCCATATTCTCATCTACTATACAGGAATTTGGAAGTAAAAATGAGAATGTGGGACTACTTTGGGGATTGATATCTCATCATTAAATGTACCTACAATGATGTAACCACTTGTTGTTGATGAAGCAATCTGTAAGCTTGCACACGGACTTGGAATCAGCATTTCACCCAGCTGTGTCTTTGAAATATGAGCCTTTGAAATACTTCCAAGTCCTGAGTGCTCTGAGTGGATTTTGAGGCTATTTAAACAGCTTACATATTGCAAAACCCATTCATCTCTATGGGGGACCAACATTGGAAGCATGCTGTATGAGGTCCAACAGCATGCTGGACGCTCAGGTCGACTCACACACACACCAAAAGTCTATGTGTGAGATCCTGAATGCTCTGAGTGGATTTTGAGGCTATTTTAGCAGCTTACATATTCCAACACCCATTCATCTCTATGGGTGACCAATATTGGAAGCATGCTGTATGAGGCCCAACACTCTGCTATAGCATCAGAGCATGAGGTCGGAATTTGGAAGTTTTTCTCTCATTTTATAGCCCATCATGAGATGTGCTTTACTGATGCTGCCACAAGGACTTGGAATCAGTCTGATACCTTGCTTTTTCTTTGAGATTGAGAGCTTTTAAATTGCTTACAGATTGTCATCTTGACTTACATATTCTCATCTACTATACAGGAATTTGGAAGTAAAAATGAGAATGTGGGACTACTTTGGGGATTGATATCTCATCATTACATGTACCTACAATGATGTAACCACTTGTTGTTGATGAAGCAATCTGTAAGCTTGCACACGGACTTGGAATCAGTCTGCTACCTTGCTTTTTCTTTGAGATGAGAGCTTTTAAATTGCTTCCAGATTGTCATCTTGACTTCCATATTCTCATCTACTATACAGGAATTTGGAAGTAAAAATGAGAATGTGGGACTACTTTGGGGATTGATATCTCATCATTAAATGTACCTACAATGATGTAACCACTTGTTGTTGATGAAGCAATCTGTAAGCTTGCACACGGACTTGGAATCAGTCTGCTACCTTGCTTTTTCTTTGAGATGAGAGCTTTTAAATTGCTTCCAGATTGTCATCTTGACTTCCAGATTCTCATCTACTATACAGGAATTTGGAAGTAAAAATGAGAATGTGGGACTACTTTGGGGATTGATATCTCATCATTAAATGTACCTACAATGATGTAACAACTTGTTGTTGATGAAGCAATCTGTAAGCTTGCACATGGACTTGGAATCAGCATTTCACCCAGCTGTGTCTTTGAAATATGAGCCTTTGAAATACTTCCAAGTCCTGAGTGCTCTGAGTGGATTTTGAGGCTATTTAAACAGCTTACATATTGCAAAACCCATTCATCTCTATGGGGGACCAACATTGGAAGCATGCTGTATGAGGTCCAACAGCATGCTGGACGCTCAGGTCGACTCACACACACACCAAAAGTCTATGTGTGAGATCCTGAATGCTCTGAGTGGATTTTGAGGCTATTTTAGCAGCTTACATATTCCAACACCCATTCATCTCTATGGGGGACCAATATTGGAAGCATGCTGTATGAGGCCCAACACTCTGCTATAGCATCAGAGCATGAGGTCGGAATTTGGAAGTTTTTCTCTCATTTTATAGCCCATCATGAGATGTGCTTTACTGATGCTGCCACAAGGACTTGGAATCAGTCTGCTACCTTGCTTTTTCTTTGAGATTGAGAGCTTTTAAATTGCTTACAGATTGTCATCTTGACTTCCATATTCTCATCTACTATACAGGAATTTGGAAGTAAAAATGAGAATGTGGGACTACTTTGGGGATTGATATCTCATCATTAAATGTACCTACAATGATGTAACCACTTGTTGTTGATGAAGCAATCTGTAAGCTTGCACATGGACTTGGAATCAGCATTTTACCCAGCTGTGTCTTTGAAATATGAGCCTTTGAAATACTTCCAAGTCCTGAGTGCTCTGAGTGGATTTTGAGGCTATTTAAACAGCTTACATATTGCAAAACCCATTCATCTCTATGGGTGACCAATATTGGAAGCATGCTGTATGAGGCCCAACATTCTGCTATAACATCAGAGCATGAGGTCGGAATTTGGAAGTTTTTCTCTCATTTTATAGCCCATCATGAGATGTGCTTTACTGATGCTGCCACAAGGACTTGGAATCAGTCTGCTACCTTGCTTTTTCTTTGAGATTGAGAGCTTTTAAATTGCTTACAGATTGTCATCTTGACTTCCAGATTCTCATCTACTATACAGGAATTTGGAAGTAAAAATGAGAATGTGGGACTACTTTGGGGATTGATATCTCATCATTAAATGTACCTACAATGATGTAACCACTTGTTGTTGATGAAGCAATCTGTAAGCTTGCACACGGACTTGGAATCAGTCTGCTACCTTGCTTTTTCTTTGAGATGAGAGCTTTTAAATTGCTTCCAGATTGTCATCTTGACTTCCAGATTCTCATCTACTATACAGGAATTTGGAAGTAAAAATGAGAATGTGGGACTACTTTGGGGATTGATATCTCATCATTAAATGTACCTACAATGATGTAACCACTTGTTGTTGATGAAGAAATCTGTAAGCTTGCACATGGACTTGGAATCAGCATTTTACCCAGCTGTGTCTTTGAAATATGAGCCTTTGAAATACTTCCAAGCCCTGAGTGCTCTGAGTGGATTTTGAGGCTATTTAAACAGCTTACATATTGCAAAACCCATTCATCTCTATGGGGGACCAACATTGGAAGCATGCTGTATGAGGTCCAACAGCATGCTGGACGCTCAGGTCGACTCACACACACACCAAAAGTCTATGTGTGAGATCCTGAATGCTCTGAGTGGATTTTGAGGCTATTTTAGCAGCTTACATATTCCAACACCCATTCATCTCTATGGGTGACCAATATTGGAAGCATGCTGTATGAGGCCCAACACTCTGCTATAGCATCAGAGCATGAGGTCGGAATTTGGAAGTTTTTCTCTCATTTTATAGCCCATCATGAGATGTGCTTTACTGATGCTGCCACAAGGACTTGGAATCAGTCTGCTACCTTGCTTTTTCTTTGAGATTGAGAGCTTTTAAATTGCTTACAGATTGTCATCTTGACTTACATATTCTCATCTACTATACAGGAATTTGGAAGTAAAAATGAGAATGTGGGACTACTTTGGGGATTGATATCTCATCATTACATGTACCTACAATGATGTAACCACTTGTTGTTGATGAAGCAATCTGTAAGCTTGCACACGGACTTGGAATCAGTCTGCTACCTTGCTTTTTCTTTGAGATGAGAGCTTTTAAATTGCTTCCAGATTGTCATCTTGACTTCCATATTCTCATCTACTATACAGGAATTTGGAAGTAAAAATGAGAATGTGGGACTACTTTGGGGATTGATATCTCATCATTAAATGTACCTACAATGATGTAACCACTTGTTGTTGATGAAGCAATCTGTAAGCTTGCACACGGACTTGGAATCAGTCTGCTACCTTGCTTTTTCTTTGAGATGAGAGCTTTTAAATTGCTTCCAGATTGTCATCTTGACTTCCATATTCTCATCTACTATACAGGAATTTGGAAGTAAAAATGAGAATGTGGGACTACTTTGGGGATTGATATCTCATCATTAAATGTACCTACAATGATGTAACCACTTGTTGTTGATGAAGCAATCTGTAAGCTTGCACACGGACTTGGAATCAGTCTGCTACCTTGCTTTTTCTTTGAGATGAGAGCTTTTAAATTGCTTCCAGATTGTCATCTTGACTTCCAGATTCTCATCTACTATACAGGAATTTGGAAGTAAAAATGAGAATGTGGGACTACTTTGGGGATTGATATCTCATCATTAAATGTACCTACAATGATGTAACAACTTGTTGTTGATGAAGCAATCTGTAAGCTTGCACATGGACTTGGAATCAGCATTTCACCCAGCTGTGTCTTTGAAATATGAGCCTTTGAAATACTTCCAAGTCCTGAGTGCTCTGAGTGGATTTTGAGGCTATTTAAACAGCTTACATATTGCAAAACCCATTCATCTCTATGGGGGACCAACATTGGAAGCATGCTGTATGAGGTCCAACAGCATGCTGGACGCTCAGGTCGACTCACACACACACCAAAAGTCTATGTGTGAGATCCTGAATGCTCTGAGTGGATTTTGAGGCTATTTTAGCAGCTTACATATTCCAACACCCATTCATCTCTATGGGGGACCAATATTGGAAGCATGCTGTATGAGGCCCAACACTCTGCTATAGCATCAGAGCATGAGGTCGGAATTTGGAAGTTTTTCTCTCATTTTATAGCCCATCATGAGATGTGCTTTACTGATGCTGCCACAAGGACTTGGAATCAGTCTGCTACCTTGCTTTTTCTTTGAGATTGAGAGCTTTTAAATTGCTTACAGATTGTCATCTTGACTTCCATATTCTCATCTACTATACAGGAATTTGGAAGTAAAAATGAGAATGTGGGACTACTTTGGGGATTGATATCTCATCATTAAATGTACCTACAATGATGTAACCACTTGTTGTTGATGAAGCAATCTGTAAGCTTGCACATGGACTTGGAATCAGCATTTTACCCAGCTGTGTCTTTGAAATATGAGCCTTTGAAATACTTCCAAGTCCTGAGTGCTCTGAGTGGATTTTGAGGCTATTTAAACAGCTTACATATTGCAAAACCCATTCATCTCTATGGGGGACCAACATTGGAAGCATGCTGTATGAGGTCCAACAGCATGCTGGACGCTCAGGTCGACTCACACACACACCAAAAGTCTATGTGTGAGATCCTGAATGCTCTGAGTGGATTTTGAGGCTATTTTAGCAGCTTACATATTCCAACACCCATTCATCTCTATGGGTGACCAATATTGGAAGCATGCTGTATGAGGCCCAACACTCTGCTATAGCATCAGAGCATGAGGTCGGAATTTGGAAGTTTTTCTCTCATTTTATAGCCCATCATGAGATGTGCTTTACTGATGCTGCCACAAGGACTTGGAATCAGTCTGCTACCTTGCTTTTTCTTTGAGATGAGAGCTTTTAAATTGCTTACAGATTGTCATCTTGACTTACATATTCTCATCTACTATACAGGAATTTGGAAGTAAAAATGAGAATGTGGGACTACTTTGGGGATTGATATCTCATCATTACATGTACCTACAATGATGTAACCACTTGTTGTTGATGAAGCAATCTGTAAGCTTGCACACGGACTTGGAATCAGTCTGCTACCTTGCTTTTTCTTTGAGATGAGAGCTTTTAAATTGCTTCCAGATTGTCATCTTGACTTCCATATTCTCATCTACTATACAGGAATTTGGAAGTAAAAATGAGAATGTGGGACTACTTTGGGGATTGATATCTCATCATTACATGTACCTACAATGATGTAACAACTTGTTGTTGATGAAGCAATCTGTAAGCTTGCACATGGACTTGGAATCAGCATTTCACCCAGCTGTGTCTTTGAAATATGAGCCTTTGAAATACTTCCAAGTCCTGAGTGCTCTGAGTGGATTTTGAGGCTATTTAAACAGCTTACATATTGCAAAACCCATTCATCTCTATGGGGGACCAACATTGGAAGCATGCTGTATGAGGTCCAACAGCATGCTGGACGCTCAGGTCGACTCACACACACACCAAAAGTCTATGTGTGAGATCCTGAATGCTCTGAGTGGATTTTGAGGCTATTTTAGCAGCTTACATATTCCAACACCCATTCATCTCTATGGGTGACCAATATTGGAAGCATGCTGTATGAGGCCCAACACTCTGCTATAGCATCAGAGCATGAGGTCGGAATTTGGAAGTTTTTCTCTCATTTTATAGCCCATCATGAGATGTGCTTTACTGATGCTGCCACAAGGACTTGGAATCAGTCTGCTACCTTGCTTTTTCTTTGAGATTGAGAGCTTTTAAATTGCTTACAGATTGTCATCTTGACTTCCATATTCTCATCTACTATACAGGAATTTGGAAGTAAAAATGAGAATGTGGGACTACTTTGGGGATTGATATCTCATCATTAAATGTACCTACAATGATGTAACCACTTGTTGTTGATGAAGCAATCTGTAAGCTTGCACATGGACTTGGAATCAGCATTTTACCCAGCTGTGTCTTTGAAATATGAGCCTTTGAAATACTTCCAAGTCCTGAGTGCTCTGAGTGGATTTTGAGGCTATTTAAACAGCTTACATATTGCAAAACCCATTCATCTCTATGGGTGACCAATATTGGAAGCATGCTGTATGAGGCCCAACACTCTGCTATAGCATCAGAGCATGAGGTCGGAATTTGGAAGTTTTTCTCTCATTTTATAGCCCATCATGAGATGTGCTTTACTGATGCTGCCACAAGGACTTGGAATCAGTCTGCTACCTTGCTTTTTCTTTGAGATTGAGAGCTTTTAAATTGCTTACAGATTGTCATCTTGACTTACATATTCTCATCTACTATACAGGAATTTGGAAGTAAAAATGAGAATGTGGGACTACTTTGGGGATTGATATCTCATCATTACATGTACCTACAATGATGTAACCACTTGTTGTTGATGAAGCAATCTGTAAGCTTGCACACGGACTTGGAATCAGTCTGCTACCTTGCTTTTTCTTTGAGATGAGAGCTTTTAAATTGCTTCCAGATTGTCATCTTGACTTCCAGATTCTCATCTACTATACAGGAATTTGGAAGTAAAAATGAGAATGTGGGACTACTTTGGGGATTGATATCTCATCATTAAATGTACCTACAATGATGTAACCACTTGTTGTTGATGAAGCAATCTGTAAGCTTGCACACGGACTTGGAATCAGTCTGCTACCTTGCTTTTTCTTTGAGATGAGAGCTTTTAAATTGCTTCCAGATTGTCATCTTGACTTCCATATTCTCATCTACTATACAGGAATTTGGAAGTAAAAATGAGAATGTGGGACTACTTTGGGGATTGATATCTCATCATTAAATGTACCTACAATGATGTAACCACTTGTTGTTGATGAAGCAATCTGTAAGCTTGCACACGGACTTGGAATCAGTCTGCTACCTTGCTTTTTCTTTGAGATGAGAGCTTTTAAATTGCTTCCAGATTGTCATCTTGACTTCCAGATTCTCATCTACTATACAGGAATTTGGAAGTAAAAATGAGAATGTGGGACTACTTTGGGGATTGATATCTCATCATTAAATATACCTACAATGATGTAACCACTTGTTGTTGATGAAGCAATCTGTAAGCTTGCACATGGACTTGGAATCAGCATTTTACCCAGCTGTGTCTTTGAAATATGAGCCTTTGAAATACTTCCAAGTCCTGAGTGCTCTGAGTGGATTTTGAGGCTATTTAAACAGCTTACATATTGCAAAACCCATTCATCTCTATGGGGGACCAACATTGGAAGCATGCTGTATGAGGTCCAACAGCATGCTGGACGCTCAGGTCGACTCACACACACACCAAAAGTCTATGTGTGAGATCCTGAATGCTCTGAGTGGATTTTGAGGCTATTTTAGCAGCTTACATATTCCAACACCCATTCATCTCTATGGGTGACCAATATTGGAAGCATGCTGTATGAGGCCCAACACTCTGCTATAGCATCAGAGCATGAGGTCGGAATTTGGAAGTTTTTCTCTCATTTTATAGCCCATCATGAGATGTGCTTTACTGATGCTGCCACAAGGACTTGGAATCAGTCTGCTACCTTGCTTTTTCTTTGAGATTGAGAGCTTTTAAATTGCTTAAAGATTGTCATCTTGACTTCCATATTCTCATCTACTATACAGGAATTTGGAAGTAAAAATGAGAATGTGGGACTACTTTGGGGATTGATATCTCATCATTAAATGTACCTACAATGATGTAACCACTTGTTGTTGATGAAGCAATCTGTAAGCTTGCACATGGACTTGGAATCAGCATTTTACCCAGCTGTGTCTTTGAAATATGAGCCTTTGAAATACTTCCAAGTCCTGAGTGCTCTGAGTGGATTTTGAGGCTATTTAAACAGCTTACATATTGCAAAACCCATTCATCTCTATGGGTGACCAATATTGGAAGCATGCTGTATGAGGCCCAACATTCTGCTATAACATCAGAGCATGAGGTCGGAATTTGGAAGTTTTTCTCTCATTTTATAGCCCATCATGAGATGTGCTTTACTGATGCTGCCACAAGGACTTGGAATCAGTCTGCTACCTTGCTTTTTCTTTGAGATTGAGAGCTTTTAAATTGCTTACAGATTGTCATCTTGACTTCCAGAATCTCATCTACTATACAGGAATTTGGAAGTAAAAATGAGAATGTGGGACTACTTTGGGGATTGATATCTCATCATTAAATGTACCTACAATGATGTAACCACTTGTTGTTGATGAAGCAATCTGTAAGCTTGCACACGGACTTGGAATCAGTCTGCTACCTTGCTTTTTCTTTGAGATGAGAGCTTTTAAATTGCTTACAGATTGTCATCTTGACTTCCAGATTCTCATCTACTATACAGGAATTTGGAAGTAAAAATGAGAATGTGGGACTACTTTGGGGATTGATATCTCATCATTAAATGTACCTACAATGATGTAACCACTTGTTGTTGATGAAGAAATCTGTAAGCTTGCACATGGACTTGGAATCAGCATTTTACCCAGCTGTGTCTTTGAAATATGAGCCTTTGAAATACTTCCAAGCCCTGAGTGCTCTGAGTGGATTTTGAGGCTATTTAAACAGCTTACATATTGCAAAACCCATTCATCTCTATGGGGGACCAACATTGGAAGCATGCTGTATGAGGTCCAACAGCATGCTGGACGCTCAGGTCGACTCACACACACACCAAAAGTCTATGTGTGAGATCCTGAATGCTCTGAGTGGATTTTGAGGCTATTTTAGCAGCTTACATATTCCAACACCCATTCATCTCTATGGGTGACCAATATTGGAAGCATGCTGTATGAGGCCCAACACTCTGCTATAGCATCAGAGCATGAGGTCGGAATTTGGAAGTTTTTCTCTCATTTTATAGCCCATCATGAGATGTGCTTTACTGATGCTGCCACAAGGACTTGGAATCAGTCTGCTACCTTGCTTTTTCTTTGAGATTGAGAGCTTTTAAATTGCTTACAGATTGTCATCTTGACTTACATATTCTCATCTACTATACAGGAATTTGGAAGTAAAAATGAGAATGTGGGACTACTTTGGGGATTGATATCTCATCATTACATGTACCTACAATGATGTAACCACTTGTTGTTGATGAAGCAATCTGTAAGCTTGCACACGGACTTGGAATCAGTCTGCTACCTTGCTTTTTCTTTGAGATGAGAGCTTTTAAATTGCTTCCAGATTGTCATCTTGACTTCCATATTCTCATCTACTATACAGGAATTTGGAAGTAAAAATGAGAATGTGGGACTACTTTGGGGATTGATATCTCATCATTAAATGTACCTACAATGATGTAACCACTTGTTGTTGATGAAGCAATCTGTAAGCTTGCACACGGACTTGGAATCAGTCTGCTACCTTGCTTTTTCTTTGAGATGAGAGCTTTTAAATTGCTTCCAGATTGTCATCTTGACTTCCATATTCTCATCTACTATACAGGAATTTGGAAGTAAAAATGAGAATGTGGGACTACTTTGGGGATTGATATCTCATCATTAAATGTACCTACAATGATGTAACCACTTGTTGTTGATGAAGCAATCTGTAAGCTTGCACACGGACTTGGAATCAGTCTGCTACCTTGCTTTTTCTTTGAGATGAGAGCTTTTAAATTGCTTCCAGATTGTCATCTTGACTTCCATATTCTCATCTACTATACAGGAATTTGGAAGTAAAAATGAGAATGTGGGACTACTTTGGGGATTGATATCTCATCATTAAATGTACCTACAATGATGTAACCACTTGTTGTTGATGAAGCAATCTGTAAGCTTGCACACGGACTTGGAATCAGCATTTCACCCAGCTGTGTCTTTGAAATATGAGCCTTTGAAATACTTCCAAGTCCTGAGTGCTCTGAGTGGATTTTGAGGCTATTTAAACAGCTTACATATTGCAAAACCCATTCATCTCTATGGGGGACCAACATTGGAAGCATGCTGTATGAGGTCCAACAGCATGCTGGACGCTCAGGTCGACTCACACACACACCAAAAGTCTATGTGTGAGATCCTGAATGCTCTGAGTGGATTTTGAGGCTATTTTAGCAGCTTACATATTCCAACACCCATTCATCTCTATGGGTGACCAATATTGGAAGCATGCTGTATGAGGCCCAACACTCTGCTATAGCATCAGAGCATGAGGTCGGAATTTGGAAGTTTTTCTCTCATTTTATAGCCCATCATGAGATGTGCTTTACTGATGCTGCCACAAGGACTTGGAATCAGTCTGATACCTTGCTTTTTCTTTGAGATTGAGAGCTTTTAAATTGCTTACAGATTGTCATCTTGACTTACATATTCTCATCTACTATACAGGAATTTGGAAGTAAAAATGAGAATGTGGGACTACTTTGGGGATTGATATCTCATCATTACATGTACCTACAATGATGTAACCACTTGTTGTTGATGAAGCAATCTGTAAGCTTGCACACGGACTTGGAATCAGTCTGCTACCTTGCTTTTTCTTTGAGATGAGAGCTTTTAAATTGCTTCCAGATTGTCATCTTGACTTCCAGATTCTCATCTACTATACAGGAATTTGGAAGTAAAAATGAGAATGTGGGACTACTTTGGGGATTGATATCTCATCATTAAATGTACCTACAATGATGTAACCACTTGTTGTTGATGAAGAAATCTGTAAGCTTGCACATGGACTTGGAATCAGCATTTTACCCAGCTGTGTCTTTGAAATATGAGCCTTTGAAATACTTCCAAGTCCTGAGTGCTCTGAGTGGATTTTGAGGCTATTTAAACAGCTTACATATTGCAAAACCCATTCATCTCTATGGGGGACCAACATTGGAAGCATGCTGTATGAGGTCCAACAGCATGCTGGACGCTCAGGTCGACTCACACACACACCAAAAGTCTATGTGTGAGATCCTGAATGCTCTGAGTGGATTTTGAGGCTATTTTAGCAGCTTACATATTCCAACACCCATTCATCTCTATGGGTGACCAATATTGAAAGCATGCTGTATGAGGCCCAACACTCTGCTATAACATCAGAGCATGAGGTCGGAATTTGGAAGTTTTTCTCTCATTTTATAGCCCATCATGAGATGTGCTTTACTGATGCTGCCACATGGACTTGGAATCAGTCTGCTACCTTGCTTTTTCTTTGAGATTGAGAGCTTTTAAATTGCTTACAGATTGTCATCTTGACTTCCAGATTCTCATCTACTATAAAGGAATTTGGAAGTAAAAATGAGAATGTGGGACTACTTTGGGGATTGATATATCATCATTAAATGTACCTACAATGATGTAACCACTTGTTGTTGATGAAGCAATCTGTAAGCTTGCACACGGACTTGGAATCAGTCTGCTACCTTGCTTTTTCTTTGAGATTGAGAGCTTTTAAATTGCTTACAGATTGTCATCTTGACTTCCAGAATCTCATCTACTATACAGGAATTTGGAAGTAAAAATGAGAATGTGGGACTACTTTGGGGATTGATATCTCATCATTAAATGTACCTACAATGATGTAACCACTTGTTGTTGATGAAGCAATCTGTAAGCTTGCACACGGACTTGGAATCAGTCTGCTACCTTGCTTTTTCTTTGAGATGAGAGCTTTTAAATTGCTTCCAGATTGTCATCTTGACTTCCAGATTCTCATCTACTATACAGGAATTTGGAAGTAAAAATGAGAATGTGGGACTACTTTGGGGATTGATATCTCATCATTAAATGTACCTACAATGATGTAACCACTTGTTGTTGATGAAGAAATCTGTAAGCTTGCACATGGACTTGGAATCAGCATTTTACCCAGCTGTGTCTTTGAAATATGAGCCTTTGAAATACTTCCAAGCCCTGAGTGCTCTGAGTGGATTTTGAGGCTATTTAAACAGCTTACATATTGCAAAACCCATTCATCTCTATGGGGGACCAACATTGGAAGCATGCTGTATGAGGTCCAACAGCATGCTGGACGCTCAGGTCGACTCACACACACACCAAAAGTCTATGTGTGAGATCCTGAATGCTCTGAGTGGATTTTGAGGCTATTTTAGCAGCTTACATATTCCAACACCCATTCATCTCTATGGGTGACCAATATTGGAAGCATGCTGTATGAGGCCCAACACTCTGCTATAGCATCAGAGCATGAGGTCGGAATTTGGAAGTTTTTCTCTCATTTTATAGCCCATCATGAGATGTGCTTTACTGATGCTGCCACAAGGACTTGGAATCAGTCTGCTACCTTGCTTTTTCTTTGAGATTGAGAGCTTTTAAATTGCTTACAGATTGTCATCTTGACTTACATATTCTCATCTACTATACAGGAATTTGGAAGTAAAAATGAGAATGTGGGACTACTTTGGGGATTGATATCTCATCATTACATGTACCTACAATGATGTAACCACTTGTTGTTGATGAAGCAATCTGTAAGCTTGCACACGGACTTGGAATCAGTCTGCTACCTTGCTTTTTCTTTGAGATGAGAGCTTTTAAATTGCTTCCAGATTGTCATCTTGACTTCCATATTCTCATCTACTATACAGGAATTTGGAAGTAAAAATGAGAATGTGGGACTACTTTGGGGATTGATATCTCATCATTAAATGTACCTACAATGATGTAACCACTTGTTGTTGATGAAGCAATCTGTAAGCTTGCACACGGACTTGGAATCAGTCTGCTACCTTGCTTTTTCTTTGAGATGAGAGCTTTTAAATTGCTTCCAGATTGTCATCTTGACTTCCATATTCTCATCTACTATACAGGAATTTGGAAGTAAAAATGAGAATGTGGGACTACTTTGGGGATTGATATCTCATCATTAAATGTACCTACAATGATGTAACCACTTGTTGTTGATGAAGCAATCTGTAAGCTTGCACACGGACTTGGAATCAGTCTGCTACCTTGCTTTTTCTTTGAGATGAGAGCTTTTAAATTGCTTCCAGATTGTCATCTTGACTTCCATATTCTCATCTACTATACAGGAATTTGGAAGTAAAAATGAGAATGTGGGACTACTTTGGGGATTGATATCTCATCATTAAATGTACCTACAATGATGTAACCACTTGTTGTTGATGAAGCAATCTGTAAGCTTGCACACGGACTTGGAATCAGCATTTCACCCAGCTGTGTCTTTGAAATATGAGCCTTTGAAATACTTCCAAGTCCTGAGTGCTCTGAGTGGATTTTGAGGCTATTTAAACAGCTTACATATTGCAAAACCCATTCATCTCTATGGGGGACCAACATTGGAAGCATGCTGTATGAGGTCCAACAGCATGCTGGACGCTCAGGTCGACTCACACACACACCAAAAGTCTATGTGTGAGATCCTGAATGCTCTGAGTGGATTTTGAGGCTATTTTAGCAGCTTACATATTCCAACACCCATTCATCTCTATGGGTGACCAATATTGGAAGCATGCTGTATGAGGCCCAACACTCTGCTATAGCATCAGAGCATGAGGTCGGAATTTGGAAGTTTTTCTCTCATTTTATAGCCCATCATGAGATGTGCTTTACTGATGCTGCCACAAGGACTTGGAATCAGTCTGATACCTTGCTTTTTCTTTGAGATTGAGAGCTTTTAAATTGCTTACAGATTGTCATCTTGACTTACATATTCTCATCTACTATACAGGAATTTGGAAGTAAAAATGAGAATGTGGGACTACTTTGGGGATTGATATCTCATCATTACATGTACCTACAATGATGTAACCACTTGTTGTTGATGAAGCAATCTGTAAGCTTGCACACGGACTTGGAATCAGTCTGCTACCTTGCTTTTTCTTTGAGATGAGAGCTTTTAAATTGCTTCCAGATTGTCATCTTGACTTCCAGATTCTCATCTACTATACAGGAATTTGGAAGTAAAAATGAGAATGTGGGACTACTTTGGGGATTGATATCTCATCATTAAATGTACCTACAATGATGTAACCACTTGTTGTTGATGAAGCAATCTGTAAGCTTGCACACGGACTTGGAATCAGTCTGCTACCTTGCTTTTTCTTTGAGATGAGAGCTTTTAAATTGCTTCCAGATTGTCATCTTGACTTCCATATTCTCATCTACTATACAGGAATTTGGAAGTAAAAATGAGAATGTGGGACTACTTTGGGGATTGATATCTCATCATTAAATGTACCTACAATGATGTAACCACTTGTTGTTGATGAAGCAATCTGTAAGCTTGCACACGGACTTGGAATCAGTCTGCTACCTTGCTTTTTCTTTGAGATGAGAGCTTTTAAATTGCTTCCAGATTGTCATCTTGACTTCCAGATTCTCATCTACTATACAGGAATTTGGAAGTAAAAATGAGAATGTGGGACTACTTTGGGGATTGATATCTCATCATTAAATATACCTACAATGATGTAACCACTTGTTGTTGATGAAGCAATCTGTAAGCTTGCACATGGACTTGGAATCAGCATTTTACCCAGCTGTGTCTTTGAAATATGAGCCTTTGAAATACTTCCAAGTCCTGAGTGCTCTGAGTGGATTTTGAGGCTATTTAAACAGCTTACATATTGCAAAACCCATTCATCTCTATGGGGGACCAACATTGGAAGCATGCTGTATGAGGTCCAACAGCATGCTGGACGCTCAGGTCGACTCACACACACACCAAAAGTCTATGTGTGAGATCCTGAATGCTCTGAGTGGATTTTGAGGCTATTTTAGCAGCTTACATATTCCAACACCCATTCATCTCTATGGGTGACCAATATTGGAAGCATGCTGTATGAGGCCCAACACTCTGCTATAGCATCAGAGCATGAGGTCGGAATTTGGAAGTTTTTCTCTCATTTTATAGCCCATCATGAGATGTGCTTTACTGATGCTGCCACAAGGACTTGGAATCAGTCTGCTACCTTGCTTTTTCTTTGAGATTGAGAGCTTTTAAATTGCTTAAAGATTGTCATCTTGACTTCCATATTCTCATCTACTATACAGGAATTTGGAAGTAAAAATGAGAATGTGGGACTACTTTGGGGATTGATATCTCATCATTAAATGTACCTACAATGATGTAACCACTTGTTGTTGATGAAGCAATCTGTAAGCTTGCACATGGACTTGGAATCAGCATTTTACCCAGCTGTGTCTTTGAAATATGAGCCTTTGAAATACTTCCAAGTCCTGAGTGCTCTGAGTGGATTTTGAGGCTATTTAAACAGCTTACATATTGCAAAACCCATTCATCTCTATGGGTGACCAATATTGGAAGCATGCTGTATGAGGCCCAACATTCTGCTATAACATCAGAGCATGAGGTCGGAATTTGGAAGTTTTTCTCTCATTTTATAGCCCATCATGAGATGTGCTTTACTGATGCTGCCACAAGGACTTGGAATCAGTCTGCTACCTTGCTTTTTCTTTGAGATTGAGAGCTTTTAAATTGCTTACAGATTGTCATCTTGACTTCCAGAATCTCATCTACTATACAGGAATTTGGAAGTAAAAATGAGAATGTGGGACTACTTTGGGGATTGATATCTCATCATTAAATGTACCTACAATGATGTAACCACTTGTTGTTGATGAAGCAATCTGTAAGCTTGCACACGGACTTGGAATCAGTCTGCTACCTTGCTTTTTCTTTGAGATGAGAGCTTTTAAATTGCTTACAGATTGTCATCTTGACTTCCAGATTCTCATCTACTATACAGGAATTTGGAAGTAAAAATGAGAATGTGGGACTACTTTGGGGATTGATATCTCATCATTAAATGTACCTACAATGATGTAACCACTTGTTGTTGATGAAGAAATCTGTAAGCTTGCACATGGACTTGGAATCAGCATTTTACCCAGCTGTGTCTTTGAAATATGAGCCTTTGAAATACTTCCAAGCCCTGAGTGCTCTGAGTGGATTTTGAGGCTATTTAAACAGCTTACATATTGCAAAACCCATTCATCTCTATGGGGGACCAACATTGGAAGCATGCTGTATGAGGTCCAACAGCATGCTGGACGCTCAGGTCGACTCACACACACACCAAAAGTCTATGTGTGAGATCCTGAATGCTCTGAGTGGATTTTGAGGCTATTTTAGCAGCTTACATATTCCAACACCCATTCATCTCTATGGGTGACCAATATTGGAAGCATGCTGTATGAGGCCCAACACTCTGCTATAGCATCAGAGCATGAGGTCGGAATTTGGAAGTTTTTCTCTCATTTTATAGCCCATCATGAGATGTGCTTTACTGATGCTGCCACAAGGACTTGGAATCAGTCTGCTACCTTGCTTTTTCTTTGAGATTGAGAGCTTTTAAATTGCTTACAGATTGTCATCTTGACTTACATATTCTCATCTACTATACAGGAATTTGGAAGTAAAAATGAGAATGTGGGACTACTTTGGGGATTGATATCTCATCATTACATGTACCTACAATGATGTAACCACTTGTTGTTGATGAAGCAATCTGTAAGCTTGCACACGGACTTGGAATCAGTCTGCTACCTTGCTTTTTCTTTGAGATGAGAGCTTTTAAATTGCTTCCAGATTGTCATCTTGACTTCCATATTCTCATCTACTATACAGGAATTTGGAAGTAAAAATGAGAATGTGGGACTACTTTGGGGATTGATATCTCATCATTAAATGTACCTACAATGATGTAACCACTTGTTGTTGATGAAGCAATCTGTAAGCTTGCACACGGACTTGGAATCAGTCTGCTACCTTGCTTTTTCTTTGAGATGAGAGCTTTTAAATTGCTTCCAGATTGTCATCTTGACTTCCATATTCTCATCTACTATACAGGAATTTGGAAGTAAAAATGAGAATGTGGGACTACTTTGGGGATTGATATCTCATCATTAAATGTACCTACAATGATGTAACCACTTGTTGTTGATGAAGCAATCTGTAAGCTTGCACACGGACTTGGAATCAGTCTGCTACCTTGCTTTTTCTTTGAGATGAGAGCTTTTAAATTGCTTCCAGATTGTCATCTTGACTTCCATATTCTCATCTACTATACAGGAATTTGGAAGTAAAAATGAGAATGTGGGACTACTTTGGGGATTGATATCTCATCATTAAATGTACCTACAATGATGTAACCACTTGTTGTTGATGAAGCAATCTGTAAGCTTGCACACGGACTTGGAATCAGCATTTCACCCAGCTGTGTCTTTGAAATATGAGCCTTTGAAATACTTCCAAGTCCTGAGTGCTCTGAGTGGATTTTGAGGCTATTTAAACAGCTTACATATTGCAAAACCCATTCATCTCTATGGGGGACCAACATTGGAAGCATGCTGTATGAGGTCCAACAGCATGCTGGACGCTCAGGTCGACTCACACACACACCAAAAGTCTATGTGTGAGATCCTGAATGCTCTGAGTGGATTTTGAGGCTATTTTAGCAGCTTACATATTCCAACACCCATTCATCTCTATGGGTGACCAATATTGGAAGCATGCTGTATGAGGCCCAACACTCTGCTATAGCATCAGAGCATGAGGTCGGAATTTGGAAGTTTTTCTCTCATTTTATAGCCCATCATGAGATGTGCTTTACTGATGCTGCCACAAGGACTTGGAATCAGTCTGATACCTTGCTTTTTCTTTGAGATTGAGAGCTTTTAAATTGCTTACAGATTGTCATCTTGACTTACATATTCTCATCTACTATACAGGAATTTGGAAGTAAAAATGAGAATGTGGGACTACTTTGGGGATTGATATCTCATCATTACATGTACCTACAATGATGTAACCACTTGTTGTTGATGAAGCAATCTGTAAGCTTGCACACGGACTTGGAATCAGTCTGCTACCTTGCTTTTTCTTTGAGATGAGAGCTTTTAAATTGCTTCCAGATTGTCATCTTGACTTCCAGATTCTCATCTACTATACAGGAATTTGGAAGTAAAAATGAGAATGTGGGACTACTTTGGGGATTGATATCTCATCATTAAATGTACCTACAATGATGTAACCACTTGTTGTTGATGAAGAAATCTGTAAGCTTGCACATGGACTTGGAATCAGCATTTTACCCAGCTGTGTCTTTGAAATATGAGCCTTTGAAATACTTCCAAGTCCTGAGTGCTCTGAGTGGATTTTGAGGCTATTTAAACAGCTTACATATTGCAAAACCCATTCATCTCTATGGGGGACCAACATTGGAAGCATGCTGTATGAGGTCCAACAGCATGCTGGACGCTCAGGTCGACTCACACACACACCAAAAGTCTATGTGTGAGATCCTGAATGCTCTGAGTGGATTTTGAGGCTATTTTAGCAGCTTACATATTCCAACACCCATTCATCTCTATGGGTGACCAATATTGAAAGCATGCTGTATGAGGCCCAACACTCTGCTATAACATCAGAGCATGAGGTCGGAATTTGGAAGTTTTTCTCTCATTTTATAGCCCATCATGAGATGTGCTTTACTGATGCTGCCACATGGACTTGGAATCAGTCTGCTACCTTGCTTTTTCTTTGAGATTGAGAGCTTTTAAATTGCTTACAGATTGTCATCTTGACTTCCAGATTCTCATCTACTATAAAGGAATTTGGAAGTAAAAATGAGAATGTGGGACTACTTTGGGGATTGATATATCATCATTAAATGTACCTACAATGATGTAACCACTTGTTGTTGATGAAGCAATCTGTAAGCTTGCACACGGACTTGGAATCAGTCTGCTACCTTGCTTTTTCTTTGAGATTGAGAGCTTTTAAATTGCTTACAGATTGTCATCTTGACTTCCAGAATCTCATCTACTATACAGGAATTTGGAAGTAAAAATGAGAATGTGGGACTACTTTGGGGATTGATATCTCATCATTAAATGTACCTACAATGATGTAACCACTTGTTGTTGATGAAGCAATCTGTAAGCTTGCACACGGACTTGGAATCAGTCTGCTACCTTGCTTTTTCTTTGAGATGAGAGCTTTTAAATTGCTTCCAGATTGTCATCTTGACTTCCAGATTCTCATCTACTATACAGGAATTTGGAAGTAAAAATGAGAATGTGGGACTACTTTGGGGATTGATATCTCATCATTAAATGTACCTACAATGATGTAACCACTTGTTGTTGATGAAGAAATCTGTAAGCTTGCACATGGACTTGGAATCAGCATTTTACCCAGCTGTGTCTTTGAAATATGAGCCTTTGAAATACTTCCAAGCCCTGAGTGCTCTGAGTGGATTTTGAGGCTATTTAAACAGCTTACATATTGCAAAACCCATTCATCTCTATGGGGGACCAACATTGGAAGCATGCTGTATGAGGTCCAACAGCATGCTGGACGCTCAGGTCGACTCACACACACACCAAAAGTCTATGTGTGAGATCCTGAATGCTCTGAGTGGATTTTGAGGCTATTTTAGCAGCTTACATATTCCAACACCCATTCATCTCTATGGGTGACCAATATTGGAAGCATGCTGTATGAGGCCCAACACTCTGCTATAGCATCAGAGCATGAGGTCGGAATTTGGAAGTTTTTCTCTCATTTTATAGCCCATCATGAGATGTGCTTTACTGATGCTGCCACAAGGACTTGGAATCAGTCTGCTACCTTGCTTTTTCTTTGAGATTGAGAGCTTTTAAATTGCTTACAGATTGTCATCTTGACTTACATATTCTCATCTACTATACAGGAATTTGGAAGTAAAAATGAGAATGTGGGACTACTTTGGGGATTGATATCTCATCATTACATGTACCTACAATGATGTAACCACTTGTTGTTGATGAAGCAATCTGTAAGCTTGCACACGGACTTGGAATCAGTCTGCTACCTTGCTTTTTCTTTGAGATGAGAGCTTTTAAATTGCTTCCAGATTGTCATCTTGACTTCCATATTCTCATCTACTATACAGGAATTTGGAAGTAAAAATGAGAATGTGGGACTACTTTGGGGATTGATATCTCATCATTAAATGTACCTACAATGATGTAACCACTTGTTGTTGATGAAGCAATCTGTAAGCTTGCACACGGACTTGGAATCAGTCTGCTACCTTGCTTTTTCTTTGAGATGAGAGCTTTTAAATTGCTTCCAGATTGTCATCTTGACTTCCATATTCTCATCTACTATACAGGAATTTGGAAGTAAAAATGAGAATGTGGGACTACTTTGGGGATTGATATCTCATCATTAAATGTACCTACAATGATGTAACCACTTGTTGTTGATGAAGCAATCTGTAAGCTTGCACACGGACTTGGAATCAGTCTGCTACCTTGCTTTTTCTTTGAGATGAGAGCTTTTAAATTGCTTCCAGATTGTCATCTTGACTTCCATATTCTCATCTACTATACAGGAATTTGGAAGTAAAAATGAGAATGTGGGACTACTTTGGGGATTGATATCTCATCATTAAATGTACCTACAATGATGTAACCACTTGTTGTTGATGAAGCAATCTGTAAGCTTGCACACGGACTTGGAATCAGTCTGCTACCTTGCTTTTTCTTTGAGATGAGAGCTTTTAAATTGCTTCCAGATTGTCATCTTGACTTCCATATTCTCATCTACTATACAGGAATTTGGAAGTAAAAATGAGAATGTGGGACTACTTTGGGGATTGATATCTCATCATTAAATGTACCTACAATGATGTAACCACTTGTTGTTGATGAAGCAATCTGTAAGCTTGCACACGGACTTGGAATCAGCATTTCACCCAGCTGTGTCTTTGAAATATGAGCCTTTGAAATACTTCCAAGTCCTGAGTGCTCTGAGTGGATTTTGAGGCTATTTAAACAGCTTACATATTGCAAAACCCATTCATCTCTATGGGGGACCAACATTGGAAGCATGCTGTATGAGGTCCAACAGCATGCTGGACGCTCAGGTCGACTCACACACACACCAAAAGTCTATGTGTGAGATCCTGAATGCTCTGAGTGGATTTTGAGGCTATTTTAGCAGCTTACATATTCCAACACCCATTCATCTCTATGGGTGACCAATATTGGAAGCATGCTGTATGAGGCCCAACACTCTGCTATAGCATCAGAGCATGAGGTCGGAATTTGGAAGTTTTTCTCTCATTTTATAGCCCATCATGAGATGTGCTTTACTGATGCTGCCACAAGGACTTGGAATCAGTCTGATACCTTGCTTTTTCTTTGAGATTGAGAGCTTTTAAATTGCTTACAGATTGTCATCTTGACTTACATATTCTCATCTACTATACAGGAATTTGGAAGTAAAAATGAGAATGTGGGACTACTTTGGGGATTGATATCTCATCATTACATGTACCTACAATGATGTAACCACTTGTTGTTGATGAAGCAATCTGTAAGCTTGCACACGGACTTGGAATCAGTCTGCTACCTTGCTTTTTCTTTGAGATGAGAGCTTTTAAATTGCTTCCAGATTGTCATCTTGACTTCCAGATTCTCATCTACTATACAGGAATTTGGAAGTAAAAATGAGAATGTGGGACTACTTTGGGGATTGATATCTCATCATTAAATGTACCTACAATGATGTAACCACTTGTTGTTGATGAAGAAATCTGTAAGCTTGCACATGGACTTGGAATCAGCATTTTACCCAGCTGTGTCTTTGAAATATGAGCCTTTGAAATACTTCCAAGTCCTGAGTGCTCTGAGTGGATTTTGAGGCTATTTAAACAGCTTACATATTGCAAAACCCATTCATCTCTATGGGGGACCAACATTGGAAGCATGCTGTATGAGGTCCAACAGCATGCTGGACGCTCAGGTCGACTCACACACACACCAAAAGTCTATGTGTGAGATCCTGAATGCTCTGAGTGGATTTTGAGGCTATTTTAGCAGCTTACATATTCCAACACCCATTCATCTCTATGGGTGACCAATATTGAAAGCATGCTGTATGAGGCCCAACACTCTGCTATAACATCAGAGCATGAGGTCGGAATTTGGAAGTTTTTCTCTCATTTTATAGCCCATCATGAGATGTGCTTTACTGATGCTGCCACATGGACTTGGAATCAGTCTGCTACCTTGCTTTTTCTTTGAGATTGAGAGCTTTTAAATTGCTTACAGATTGTCATCTTGACTTCCAGATTCTCATCTACTATAAAGGAATTTGGAAGTAAAAATGAGAATGTGGGACTACTTTGGGGATTGATATATCATCATTAAATGTACCTACAATGATGTAACCACTTGTTGTTGATGAAGCAATCTGTAAGCTTGCACACGGACTTGGAATCAGTCTGCTACCTTGCTTTTTCTTTGAGATGAGAGCTTTTAAATTGCTTACAGATTGTCATCTTGACTTCCAGATTCTCATCTACTATACAGGAATTTGGAAGTAAAAATGAGAATGTGGGACTACTTTGGGGATTGATATCTCATCATTAAATGTACCTACAATGATGTAACCACTTGTTGTTGATGAAGCAATCTGTAAGCTTGCACACGGACTTGGAATCAGTCTGCTACCTTGCTTTTTCTTTGAGATGAGAGCTTTTAAATTGCTTCCAGATTGTCATCTTGACTTCCAGATTCTCATCTACTATACAGGAATTTGGAAGTAAAAATGAGAATGTGGGACTACTTTGGGGATTGATATCTCATCATTAAATATACCTACAATGATGTAACCACTTGTTGTTGATGAAGCAATCTGTAAGCTTGCACATGGACTTGGAATCAGCATTTTACCCAGCTGTGTCTTTGAAATATGAGCCTTTGAAATACTTCCAAGTCCTGAGTGCTCTGAGTGGATTTTGAGGCTATTTAAACAGCTTACATATTGCAAAACCCATTCATCTCTATGGGGGACCAACATTGGAAGCATGCTGTATGAGGTCCAACAGCATGCTGGACGCTCAGGTCGACTCACACACACACCAAAAGTCTATGTGTGAGATCCTGAATGCTCTGAGTGGATTTTGAGGCTATTTTAGCAGCTTACATATTCCAACACCCATTCATCTCTATGGGTGACCAATATTGGAAGCATGCTGTATGAGGCCCAACACTCTGCTATAGCATCAGAGCATGAGGTCGGAATTTGGAAGTTTTTCTCTCATTTTATAGCCCATCATGAGATGTGCTTTACTGATGCTGCCACAAGGACTTGGAATCAGTCTGCTACCTTGCTTTTTCTTTGAGATGAGAGCTTTTAAATTGCTTACAGATTGTCATCTTGACTTCCAGATTCTCATCTACTATACAGGAATTTGGAAGTAAAAATGAGAATGTGGGACTACTTTGGGGATTGATATCTCATCATTACATGTACCTACAATGATGTAACCACTTGTTGTTGATGAAGCAATCTGTAAGCTTGCACACGGACTTGGAATCAGTCTGCTACCTTGCTTTTTCTTTGAGATGAGAGCTTTTAAATTGCTTCCAGATTGTCATCTTGACTTCCAGATTCTCATCTACTATACAGGAATTTGGAAGTAAAAATGAGAATGTGGGACTACTTTGGGGATTGATATCTCATCATTAAATGTACCTACAATGATGTAACCACTTGTTGTTGATGAAGCAATCTGTAAGCTTGCACATGGACTTGGAATCAGCATTTTACCCAGCTGTGTCTTTGAAATATGAGCCTTTGAAATACTTCCAAGTCCTGAGTGCTCTGAGTGGATTTTGAGGCTATTTAAACAGCTTACATATTGCAAAACCCATTCATCTCTATGGGGGACCAACATTGGAAGCATGCTGTATGAGGTCCAACAGCATGCTGGACGCTCAGGTCGACTCACACACACACCAAAAGTCTATGTGTGAGATCCTGAATGCTCTGAGTGGATTTTGAGGCTATTTTAGCAGCTTACATATTCCAACACCCATTCATCTCTATGGGTGACCAATATTGGAAGCATGCTGTATGAGGCCCAACACTCTGCTATAGCATCAGAGCATGAGGTCGGAATTTGGAAGTTTTTCTCTCATTTTATAGCCCATCATGAGATGTGCTTTACTGATGCTGCCACAAGGACTTGGAATCAGTCTGCTACCTTGCTTTTTCTTTGAGATTGAGAGCTTTTAAATTGCTTACAGATTGTCATCTTGACTTCCATATTCTCATCTACTATACAGGAATTTGGAAGTAAAAATGAGAATGTGGGACTACTTTGGGGATTGATATCTCATCATTAAATGTACCTACAATGATGTAACCACTTGTTGTTGATGAAGCAATCTGTAAGCTTGCACATGGACTTGGAATCAGCATTTTACCCAGCTGTGTCTTTGAAATATGAGCCTTTGAAATACTTCCAAGTCCTGAGTGCTCTGAGTGGATTTTGAGGCTATTTAAACAGCTTACATATTGCAAAACCCATTCATCTCTATGGGGGACCAACATTGGAAGCATGCTGTATGAGGTCCAACAGCATGCTGGACGCTCAGGTCGACTCACACACACACCAAAAGTCTATGTGTGAGATCCTGAATGCTCTGAGTGGATTTTGAGGCTATTTTAGCAGCTTACATATTCCAACACCCATTCATCTCTATGGGTGACCAATATTGGAAGCATGCTGTATGAGGCCCAACACTCTGCTATAGCATCAGAGCATGAGTTCGGAATTTGGAAGTTTTTCTCTCATTTTATAGCCCATCATGACATGTGCTTTACTGATACTGCCACACGGACTTGGAATCAGTCTGCTACCTTGTTTTTTCTTTGAGATGAGAGCTTTTAAATTGCTTACAGATTGTCATCTTGACTTACATATTCTCATCTACTATACAGGAATTTGGAAGTAAAAATGAGAATGTGGAACCACTTTGGGGATTGATATCTCATCATTAAATGTACCTACAATGATGTAACCACTTGTTGTTGATGAGCAATCTGTAAGCTTGCACACGGACTTGGAATAAGTCTGCTACCTTGCTTTTTCTTTGAAATGAGAGCTTTTAAATTGCTTACAGATTGTCATCTTGACTTCCAGAATCTCATCTACTATACAGGAATTTGGAAGTAAAAATGAGAATGTGGGACTACTTTGGGGATTGATATCTCATCATTAAATGTACCTACAATGATGTAACCACTTGTTGTTGATGAGCAATATGTAAGCTTGCACACGGACTTGGAATCAGTCTGCTACCTTGCTTTTTCTTTGAAATGAGAGCTTTTAAATTGCTTCCAGATTGTCATCTTGACTTCCAGAATCTCATCTACTATACATGAATTTGGAAGTAAAAATGAGAATGTGGAACTACTTTGGGGATTGATATCTCATCATTAAATGTACCTACAATGATGTAACCACTTGTTGTTGATGAAGCAATCTGTAAGCTTGCACATGGATTTGGAATCAGCATTTTACCCAGCTGTGTCTTTGAAATATGAGCCTTTGAAATACTTCCAAGCCCTGAGTGCTCTGAGTGGATTTTGAGGCTATTTAAGCAGCTTCCATATGATGCTGCCACCTCTGTTGGATGCAGCCCTCCATTAGCTTCCAAATGAACTAGGATTCATCCCACTGTCTGCTTGGGTCTTTGCAATATGAGGATTCATCATGACATGTGGCCTATACTGATGTTTCCACCTGTGCTCATGTATTAACATTGGCCCCATTAGAACAGATGAGAATCTGGTATGAAGAGACTGCGGATTGGAACAGCTGAAAAGTAAAACACACCTTACTTTCTCAAACATTCTATTCTTTTTTAACATGGTCAGAAATCAAGACCATAATTCAACAACTCTTTCAAAACAGAAAACATGATTAGAACCTTCATTTTCAAACCTTTATTTTCAATTTATGGAGGAAACACTTATTTATGAGCCCAGTGGCTCAGTCTGGGACGATGCCTTGTCCCCCACCAGTGGGCTCGGTCCGGGTCCCCGTAGGGTCACCGGCGGCAGGCTTGGTCTGTGACATGGCGGTGGGTTCGGTCTGGGTCCCTGCAGGGTCACCGGCAGTGGTTTCTGTCTGAGTTCCCGCAGCATCACCGGCAGTGGGTTCGGTCTGGGTCCCCACGAGGGATTCATCAGAGGGCTCGATCTTTTTCCCCAGGAGGGATTTATCGGAGGGCTTGATCTGGGTCCCCACAGTGCACTTGTTGGTGGAATTGGTCTCATGAGTGGGCTTGGGCTCGGGCTCGGTCTCTGCATACCTCCGGCACTTGCGTACAGGGTGGTTCGCACACCTGGACATGTCGTCTGGGCTTCACAAACTGGTGAAAGGTGAACAGAAAACAGACGATTATTCTCACTTATATTCTCTAGTCACTTCGAGTGCTTCACAGTTTACCCTACTTGTCACCTTCAAATTCCAAATGTCCATCTATTAACAGATGAGAAAATGGAATAACCGATTCCAGATTTCAATCTATTATGACGTGGTGGGTTAGTGCTACTGCTCGGACTTTAGGATAATACTTAGCCACACCAAACACCAAGATTTCACACAAAAACTTTTGAAAAAATGTGTCTAAGCTGTTTAAGAAACACTAGAAACCAGTTCCTGCTAATTTGGACGGGCATAATCCGTCCAAATTGGCATTTTTAAGAGAGCATCTTACCTTGTGTTGCAGGGAACATGTGGAGGTGAAGTCAATATGGCTGCCGTGACCTTTAGCCTTTGACCATGTGACCAACCAAATGAGAATGTGGAATTACAAATGACAATTTTTCATCTATTCCATTCTTTTAGCTGGAAAGTCTGGAAGGTAAACAAAGACAATCTGGCAAGGAGTGATTGCGCTTTTTCACAGACTGATTTCCTGGTTTCGAATCGGCTTGCCTCTGACCACATCTCTCCATCTCTGCCCTGGTAATCACGACAGCCTCTTCATCTCCTTCAGTGCTGCTGGCATTACCTTACCTGCTGCCTACTCTGCCCCCCTATGTATTCTGCCTATACCTGTTGTCACCTTGCTGACTGTCTTCTATAAAGATCACTTCTAACTGCTGCCTAGTTTAGTGCTGCATTTGGGTCCTACTACTGCACACCCATTACAGATTTTTCCTGCTTTTCCTCTTTGAAATATCAGCCTTTGATAACCTTCCATATTTTCATCTTCTGTGACAATTTCTTGAACTTCATCAAAAGTCAAAGGAGGCAGACACATGCAAATTGCTCCTTGAAAAATATATTCTTTTAATTTAATAATATATTCTTTAAAGGTTGTTTTTAACATTCTTTTTAACAGTCATTTTAACATTCCTAATGTTTTTCACATTCTTTTTTTACATTCCTAATATTTTTAACACTTATTACATTCCTAATATTATTAACACTTATTACATTCTTAATATTATTAACACTTATTACATTCCTAATTCTTAACACTTATTACATTCCTAATTTTCTTAACACTCTTATTACATTCCTAATGTTTTTAACATTTTTTTAACATTATTTATGTTACCTTCAACATTTTAAACCAAACTTTAATGTTTTTAACATTTTTTTAACATTATTTATATTCCTTTTAACATTTTAAACATTTGTAATGTTTTTAACATTCTTTTTTTAACATTATTTATGTTCCTTTTAACATTTTAAACCAAACCTTAATGTTTTTAACATTTTTTTAACATTATTTATGTTCCTCTTAACATTTTAAGTTGAAGATAGGTTCCTCCATTTAAAGAACTGGGGATGGTGGTGCCAGCTCAGAAATGTCCATGGGCTGAGGTACCCATATGGGTTCCTCCTCAGCAGTAGTCTCTGGAACACTATCTGTGGTCACAGTAAGGGCAGCAAGGGGGGCTTCAGTCTGTTTTGGCCCAGACACGGAGGCAGTTTCTTCCTTGCAGACAGATTTCTCCATTTGACGAATTGGGGATGGTGGTGCCAGATCAGTGATGTCCACAGACTGAGGTGCAGATCTGGGTTCCTCTTCAGCAGCAGCCTTTATTTTTTCAAAATAGACGTCTGCAACTTTTCTCCTCAGTTTTGTCACCACTTACCTCACATTTTGAAGGTGAGGCAATGTACAGTTGAAGCTGTTCTCCCTGTGATTTTTTCATTTTTTTTTTTTGACGCCAGAGTCTCATTTCCTCTTCAGAAGGTGAAGAGCTTGACTCAGGATCATCGTTATAGATGGGTTCTTCCGCCTCTGAAGAATCATCTGAGCCTTTCTCCGAGGAATCATCACTCTCTGCATCCCCTCGAGAGGCAGCCATTTTAAGAGCTTTCAGTCTCATTTGACGGACCTCATATCCTTTCGATTTATCCGGCAGAGCGACATAAAATCGCTCTGCGGTGGATGGATCGTGGCACATGGCCCTGGCCACCTGTTTTCTGTCCTTCTCTGAAAGGTGTTGGTTGGCCTGGAAGCCAGAGCAAATAAATACAAAAATGGACAGATTACAAATTGGAAATTCTATTGTGTTACCAGATTTTCAATTTCATTCAATGCAATTTTGTTTATATAGCACCAAATCACAACAAAAGTCCTCTAAAGGCACTTTACACCAGTAGAAAATTTATACCATATTCATCAATTAATTTAATGCTTAATTAAGTTCTTACTTGAGTGGAGACACTGCTGCGGATTTTATTGAAGTTGATTTCTCCCTCCATGCCAGCATCCACCCATGCCAGGTTGAGGAGGTCCATAGGCTTCTGAATTTGTTTTCCAGATGTTGTATGGAAAACATGTTCACTTCCTTCCCCCTGCTTACAACACTTGCCCTCGCACAGACTGGTCAGCCAACAATATTCCTCTTTGTTCAGGATTACTGCAGCTTCGCCAAATGACCTGACTGTTTTATGGTCATCAACCTTGGGAAATGAACAGAAAAATAATATGTTTCTGTGGAAAGGGTGGGGGCATAGACTGTATTCAGAATATCACATGCTCCCCCTGCTTAAAAAATACAAACCAGAATGTTGTATCTGCTGTCCTTTTTCCATCGCTCACAATTGATGACATTCTCCTTGGTCATATTAATGAAGACCACAGCCCTGTGTCCGGTGAGGATGGCTAGGTAGCCCATAATGTAACCCATGAGCATGCCATGTACATTATGCTTATATCCACTGCAGGCTATGGATTCTACAAAACATACAGAACAGTACAAACAGACAAACACAAACAGATAGTTATGAATGTATAATGGACCAGTGTCCATTGGGTAGCAACATCAATACAGGCCTCCAGCATATCCGGTCAGGATGTAGGGTTGTCAGAGGGCCATGAAAGAGCTGGTAGAGGAGGCTGAAAAGGCAAGGTACTGGTTGTGGCAACAGAGTGATGACACATGGGGTGTAACACCGACTACCCCACCCCCACGGACTAACACCCAGTGCACCCCCCCCCACACACACACACACACACACACACACACACAGAGAATGGACCGGACCTCCCTGAAATGACTTTTTGCAGATTGGTCAGAGATAGGTAAGCTGCAGGGGGAGGTGGCGAAACATCCCCAACTGTCCCCTGCCCCATTACTGGGAGATGTACTGGGTAGGGGCTAAATGGAGATTTCTGCTAACAACCCTACAGCTGACAAGGTGGAAGCTGGAAGATGTGCGGCAGACAAACATGCCATACAAAAAGAACACCTGTGCAACGTAGAAGCTACCAAAGAAGAGGAAATATAATGTGAATAGCTACTTACCAAACATTTCAGGAATCTTTCCCCTAGCAGCCATCATGAATCTGGTTTCCTGGGCTGCAGTAAGCTGATCATCTGTGAAAACATTGTGTCAAGTACCACTAAGTTATGGGGTTCTACGGCCAAATGTCTTTAGATGACAAAATGTGTTACTACCCCAAACTCTCACTCTGGCTCAAAGGCCCACCCACTTGGCCATTCATGGCCTCCTCTGCTATTGATGCTGGTAGTTACATGGCAGCATTGTCAATCTCATGTTTTAACTATTTTGTCACATCCTGTCTCTAGTTTATGTTGAGTTTCAGTTTGTGTCTTATTTTGAAAGATTTTCTCCTTGTGTGTGTGGTTACTTTACTTCCTATCCTGTGTGTCATTCCATCCTGAATCTAAACTGGAAGTCCAAGTTTTCATCTGTATTATTCAATAGATTGAAATTAGGAAGTTAGGTATTTTATGTGGTCATTTTAAACTTGGAAATCATCCCACATTCAAAGTTCTTATCTATTCAATTCAATAAATTAGATTTTGGAATCATTATTACTCAAATTTTTCAATTGCAATTGTAATATGTTGTTATTTGGCGCTATACAAATAAAGATTGATTGATTGAATTTATTAATTACACATTACCAAACTGAAAGACAATGACAACATTTACCTGTCTTGCGGCGCACCACCTTCTGCCGATGAGTGACTACTTTACGCTGAACTTCAGACAGGGCCCTCTTCAACTCGTAAAGGATTCTGGTCAGGTCTTTATGTGTTAATTTACTGACAACCTGGAATGAGTTCTCCACATGTTTGAAAAACATGATGACGTTAATCATCATGTTCTTCACTGTTGTGGATGCATAACCCTTTTGGGCCAGGTATGTCGGCCAGCTATGGAAAAAAGTGTGGAGTTACAAGTCATTCAATCATGCTTTTAATTCAAGATTCCACATTTTATACTGCAAATGGACTACTCTGACGTATCCTTCTAAATCCAAAATGTAATATATTGCACTGCATATGATAGAAAGAATACTTACGTGCGCAACTTGTCCATCTGGTTCAAAAACCTGATGTCACCCGAGATGGAGCTGGAAGGTAGGCCAGCAGCCATGTAAAGGCAAAAGCGACGAGCGTGGCTGGATGACTGCTTTGCATTGTCCCTGTCCTTCCTTCCTGTCCGTGGTCCCAGGCGAAAGCTTTCAAAGTCTTGAAGGATCTTGTCTGCATTAAAAGTAATTATAAGTTGTAAAATCCCAAAAAACTGTGTCAGTGTGACTGTGTATGGTGTGCTTTTGGATAAAGGAGGCCAGGCCAGGTTTGACTTCCTGCTTCAACCTTGTGTTGCTTGTAACTTGCCCCTGGTGCCATTATCAAATCTGTAGTGCTTAGATCTGAAATTGTCTGGTCCAATTATTTTTTGATCACATAATTGTTTTGCTCCTCTATCTCCCAAATGCAATTCAATTCAATTTTATTTATATAATGTAAAATCACAGAAAATGTTTTCTCAAGGCACTTTACTGAAAGAACAGGTTTAGACCATAAACTATTTTAAAGAGATCCAGCAAATCCCACCAAGACCAGTTTGGCAGGCTGCGTTGAGAGAGGGGGGGGGGGCAAGGGGGGCATAATGACAACAATAACACTGCTAATAATAATAATGGTATGACTAATGAAATGACTAATGATGACGATTTTTTTTTTTAAACTTTCAAATTTGGCAGGGTGGTTAACAACACACTTTTCTGTGGTATGTCAGGCTCAGAACACATATTTATTCTTACTTTACACAGACTTTAAAAATGTATGTATGTTTGTATCATGAAGCGAGTTAACTAGGCTCATGTTCCATTTTTCAGCATTAAGTGACATAGATTGAAATTTGGAAATAAAATGCGAGGGTCCACATTTACATCTACACCGTAACATGTGTGGAACACAACACGCAATATAAAACGCATTTTAAAAGATATGAAAGTGCAAAAAAACATTGCACAACACAGCATTGGGATGTTACACACTGAAATAAGGCAAAAACAAGCAATTTTCAATGCATTTTTTCATGAGAAAAATTGAGAAATGACAGAGCCAACTAGCTTACCATGCCACGCTGTAGTCAAAGTTGCAGTGGAGTTCCAAGCAAGGGGGGCATAATGACAACAATAACACTTCTAATAATAATAACGGTATGACTAATGAAATTGAAAAAGAAATGAAAACTTACCATATAAAAATTTGTCCATCTTCGCCATGGTTACACGTTCCCCTTTTTGAGCTGATAGAGGTGCTTTATGTAGTGTACTTTTGGGGGTGGTTGCCTGTGACTGCATCTTGAGCAAAGTATTCAGTTTTTGTTCCACGTCCTGCAGCCTAGAAAATACATGTTCAAAGTTGCCTGCACATGTTTTTGACAGTGAACCAGTGGAGTGTTCAGTCTGACCACTCAAGTGCCCTGATAGGTTGAATGGAGAACTCCCACTCTCACATGCCACTGAACCTATGGACCCAGGCGTAGGGGTGGAATGGAGTTGGAGAATCTGAGTCATAGAAATGTTGTCGAATGAAGAGCTTGAAGACATAGGAACAGGGGTGGAAGCAAGTGGCTGACTGGGAGGTTGATGAAGGTCACTGCAGGAGGATGTGTATTGACCAAGAGGTATAGGGGTGGAAGCGATGTCAGTGGAATAACAATTATTAGAATATGAACTGTCAGTTGCCTGAAGACAAAGGTGAAGGTCATTGTCATCCTTCTGGGCCTCCTCTTGCTTCTGCCCCAGTTCCTCATCAGTGGGCTCTGCAGACAGGTCTCCAATAGGTGGAGTAAAATCCTCTGCAATAAAGTGGAAAAGATTCATGTTGCAAATTGAAACCCTTTGGTTCCAAATTTTAATCTACACTGTCGCCTATAAAGTTGGAATAATTTTGTTTTCGGACACATTCCTCTTTTTTATTTTCTATTTATACAAATCAGTTTCACATTTGACCAGGTGCAATGAGATTGATCAATACAATTTTGAGAATTTATACACTTTTTCTATCAAGAATAAATCACATTGTCACAATCATTTCACAAGAAGAAGTAAAAAATATTGTATTCCAACTTTATGGGCAACGCTGTATAACATGTTTGGTTGTTACACAAAAGCCTTAAAAATTACACAGTAGAAAGCTCAAGTTTGATTTGCGTATAGTTAGAAAATTGAAATGGATATGATGATATAAGCCTTGTCTTCAGTGTCCTAGTTACTAGGGAATCACAAGTAATATTAACACAGCATAAGTACCGTATGGATTGGTAATCCCCATGTCCAACGTGGAGACAATAGGCTCATCGGTGTTGGTCTCCCTCAGTGCAGCAATTGCTTTCACTATGACTGCTCTCTTGGCCTGCTTCATGATTGGTTCTCGCTCCTATTAACATAAAATTACTTATTATGGGGCGGCTGTGGCTCAGGAGATAGAGCAGTTGTCAACCAATCGGAAGATTGGCGGTTTGATTCCCGGCTCCTCCATTCCACATGTTGATACTTAACCCCAAAATTGCTTCCGTTGCTGCAGTGTGTGAATGGTTAGTTTCTCCTTGATGAGCAGGTCGGCACCCTGCGTGGTAATCCCTGCCATCATTGTATGAATGTGTGTGAATGGGAGAATGAGATGTGGTGTAAAAGCGCTTTGAGTGGTCATAATGACTAACAATAATGACAGTGCATTTACTATTTATAACATTAAACTAGCTTTAGATGGAAAAAGCATTAAATTGACAAAAGAGCTTGCAAACGTTTTTCTTTTCTTATATTAAAAACAATGTAATATACTTACATCTGCTGACATAATCCCGTGTGCGTCTATTAAATGCTTATCAAGGCGGATAAGCTCTTTCTTTGAACATATGTTGCAGTCCAACTTTTCTGTAGTTCTGTGTTAGAAAATGAAAAAAAATGAGTCCAGAAAATCCATGCAAATAACATGACTTGGTATTTAGGAATAAATACAAAAACGAATGTATCTTAATCTCACCGTGCATTCCCATATTTCATAAGCAGGCGAAGCTCCTGTTTATTTGGAATAGTGTGTGACACTGTAAGGTGTTGCTTCAAGTCCAGAAAGCTTCCAAAACACATCCCACACAGTTTACGACTCTGTGGATAATTAAAAACAAGATACCAGATTAAGGCCCTGCAACTGTGACGAGTGACTTTTTGTGTCCGGATGTGTCCATGATGCTTCAATCACTTGCAGTTCTTTTGTTTCTTTACTTAATTTCATTTTAATGGCTTTGACACATATTTCCTCAGTCTCCTGTTACCTTCATCTGTGCAGATCTCTGGACTTCCTCCTTCCCTCTTCTGGGCTCTGGACACTCCGTAATGACGACGATATACCTCCCTCAGTAGGGTCCTTTGGTTGTTCAGAATGAAGCTGGTTCCCTCTGTGTCTGAAATAGCCCTCTCCATTCTTCTCACAGGTGTTTTGTGATAAGTCAGAAGTATATCAGACAACAATATAAGTAATAGACAGTTTATTGCAGGCTGTTCTGACACCCCTTAATTAGCCTGGGGAAGTTAGCCTAACAAAACAAGCAGTTACAAGCAGCCTTTTGTGGTCTTACAAAAATGCAAAAGGCAGAAATGTACCATGACAAATTTGCTTAAAGTCCATGTTAAGTCAATTCATTGATTTACTTCTAAACATATTATATACATGTTGGAAAATGGTTACAGAAAACATGTGAAAAGGCTGATAACTATGCAGTACTGAACTGTGGAGATAGAGCCTTAAACTACTTTTCACCCTCATTTTTCCTGATTTTCTGAGCCTGCAAAAAGCGGGTTTAAGTTAGCCGAGTTAGTAGCCAAGTTAGTAGCCAATTTAGCAGCCGAGCTAGCAGCTGACAGCGGGATTTCAGAGGCTGATTTTTGAAGCCTAATTTCATATATTTGGCGATTTTTTCTTAAACTTTCAAATTTGGCAGGGTGATTAACAACACACTTTTCTGTGGTATGTCAGGCTCAGAACACATATTTATTCTTACTTTACACAGACTTTAAAAATGTATGTATGTATATTTGTATCGAAATAGATTGAAATTTGGAAATAAAATGCGAGGGTCCACATTTACATCTACACCGTAACATGTCCATGTGGAACACAACACGCAATATAAAACGCATTTTAAAAGATATGAAAGTGCACAAAATAATTGCACAACACAACATTGGGATGTTACACACTGAAATAAGGCAAAAACAAGCAATTTTCAATGTATTTTTCATGAGAAAAATTGAGAAATGACAGAGCCAACTAGCTTACCATGCCACGCTGTAGTCGAAGTTGCAGTGGAGTTCCTACTTCCTGTTTATACAGGAAGTCCAAGTTTTCATCTACATATATGCATTATTTTAATAGATTGAAATTTGGAAGGTAAGTATTTTATGTGGTAATTTTAACCACTTAACGCACGCTGTTCCGTCTACGGAACGGGACGGATGTTAAGAGGTAGCCACAAGTTCTTCTGAATGTTTTAAACACCAACCCTTAAACATGTATATTCATGCCGTACATCGTTGGAAAGCTTAGATTGGCCTGATTCATTCAAGACCACTCACGACTTATATGGTTGCTCACAGCCGTAATAGTATTAGCGATTAGCTCGGCTAGCCCCTGAGCTAAGTAAGAAAAGCTATAATGCCTACGTACCTTCAAAGTCTTCCCTTTATCCACAACGATCATCTTATGACTCAGGACTTTCTGTGCAGCTCGCCAAGTATCCATTCTTGTGAAATATGAAATCCGTTTCCATAAAACCGGAATACTTTCCTCAATATGTCAACATGTATTTAGTCCAACACGTAACGTAATAACACAAATAACAAACCATATACGGTCCGTTTACGTCATTTCCTGACCTGCGCGTGCATCTCAGAGTACACGTGACTAGATGTTTACGACCGCGAGCCTCTCCTGCTTCTGACGACACCACAAAGCTTTGATTGACAGCTGTTCTAGCCTATGGAAATATTCGGTGTATTGAAGTTGATAACCTTTTAGCCAATAGTCAGAGGTTTCCAACGGTGTATGACACTACGCTATCAGGTTTGGCTGTCCATAAACAAACTCCAAGCGTAACCGGCGTGCGCCCTGTGCGTAAAAGAGTTGAACCATATATCATTACGCACTCGGCATTTTGGTACACGGTTGGTTCTTCTTCGACTTGACATATGACTTATAGCAAAACAAACAGATAGATAGATAGATATGGCCAAACAAAAAAATATGGTTATATGTAGTAATAATAATAATAATAATAATAATAATAATAATATGGTGTCAGCTTTCATTCAAATCATTTCTTTGATTGTAGGCAAAGGGGTTGTGAAGTTATAGGTGTTTGATTGTGGTTATACAGCTTTGGTAACCAAGTGTCCATTTGGAGTCTCCAAAAAGGACCTGAGGAAAACGCATGGACATACCTGTTGGAAAAATAATTCTGAAAAATTCATCTTTTGGTCTTTTGACTCCAAATTTGGACTGCATGAAGCCAAGACCTGTGGCTGTGGCCTCATTGTGTCTATATCCTGCTGAGAGGTCCCTAACCCTGCCCCCCCCCCCCCAACCCCTAACCCTGCCCCCCCCCCGAATGTCTGTACACATGTCATTGTAAAGGCAAACCTATGGGCGAGTAAACAACCCCATCATTGTAACCTCTGCCACTCTTTCTCAGTAAGTCACAGAATCACACAGATACGTTTACAAGAATCCTGAGAGTGTTTCCTTTCCAATGATACCAGACACATCTCTGAGTCTCAAACTATGTGGGATCTGTGCTGCTCACAACTTGGGCATGTCGTTTAGGCTAACAGCATAAAAAACAGGGGCGTGTGTTAAGTGGTTAAACTTAAGACACAAACATCGGATTTGGAAGCTTGATTTGACAATCCCACAAGCTTCAATGTGGTTTGAGAATCAGCTTGCTGCCTACCTCTTTCTTTGAGATATGAGCCTTTGAAATATTGCCAGTTTCTCATTATACAGGAATTTGGAAGTTAAGATGAGAATCTGGAAGTATTTTGAGGCTTAATATCTCATTATTATGTGTACCTAGAGTGATGCAACCACATGTCTTTGATGCAGCGATCTGTAAGCTTGCACATGGACTTGGAATCAGCCTTTTACCCAGCTGTGTCTTTGAAATATGAGCCTTTGAAGTACTTCCAAATTCTGAAGTACCACATACATTAAATGAGAATTTGCAATTTTTTCTCTCACTTTATAACTCATCATGACATATGCCTATACTGTTCCTACCACCTGTGTTGGATGCAGCCCTCCATTAGCTTCCAAATTAACTAGGATTCATCCCACTGTCTGCTTTGGTCTTTGCAATATGAGCCTTTGAAATGACTTCCATATTCTCATCTACGGGCATCATGGTATATGAGAATATGGAAGTTTTTTCTCACTTGATAACTCATCATGACATGTGGCCTATACTGATGTTGCCACCTGTGCTCATGTATTAACATTGGCCCCATTAGAACAGATGAGAATCTAGTATGAAGAGACTGCGGATTGGAACAGCTGAAAAGTAAAACACACCTTACTTTCTCAAACATTCTATTCTTTTTTAACATGGTCAGAACTCAAGACCATAATTCAACAACTCTTTCAAAACAGAAAACATGATTAGAACCTTTATTTTCAAACCTTTATTTTCAATTTATGGAAGAAACACTTATTTATGGGCCCAGTGGCTCAGTCTGGGACGATGCCTTGTTCCCCGCCAGTGGGCTCGGTCCGGGTCCCCGTAGGGTCACCGGCGGCAGGCTTGGTCTGTGACATGGCGGTGGGTTCGGTCTGATTTCCCGCAGCGTCACCAGCAGTGGGTTCGGTCTGGGTCCCCAGGAGGGATTCATCAGAAGGCTCCGTCTGGGTCCCCACGAGGGATTCATCAGAGGGCTCGATCTGGGTCCCCACGAGGGATTCATCAGAGGGCTCGGTCTGGGTCCCCAGGAGGGATTTATCGGAGGGCTTGATCTGGGTCCCCACAGTGGACTTGTTGGTGGAATTGGTCTCATGAGTGGGCTTGGGCTCGGGCTCGGGCCCACGCGGGAACTTGGCCTTGGGCTCGGGCTCGGGCTCGGTCTCTGCATACCACTGGCACTTGCTTCCAGGGTGGTTCGGGCACATGGACATGTTGTCTGGGCTTCACAAACTGGTGAAAGGTGAACAGAAAACAGACGATTATTCTCACTTATATTCTCTAGTCACTTTGAGTGCTTCACAGTTTACCCTACTTGTCACCTTCAAATTCCAAATGTCCATCTATTAACAGATGAGAAAATGGAATAACCGATTCCAGATTTCAATCTATTATGACGTGGTGGGTTCGTGCTACTGCTCGGACTTTAGGATAATACTTAGCCACACCAAACACCAAGATTTCACACAAAAACTTTTGAAAAAATGTGTCTAAGCTGTTTAAGAAACACTAGAAACCAGTTCCTGCTAATTTGGACGGGCATAATCCGTCCAAATTGGCATTTTTAAGAGAGCATCTTACCTTGTGTTGCAGGGAACATGTGGAGGTGAAGTCAATATGGCTGCCGTGACCTTTAGCCTTTGACCATGTGACCAACCAAATGAGAATGTGGAATTACAAATGACAATTTTTCATCTATTCCATTCTTTTAGCTGGAAAGTCTGGAAGGCAGACAAAGACAATCTGGCAAGGAGTGATTGCGCTTTTTCACAGACTGATTTCCTGGTTTCGAATCGGCTTGCCTCTGACCACATCTCTCCATCTCTGCCCTGGTAATCACGACAGCCTCTTCATCTCCTTCAGTGCTGCTGGCATTACCTTACCTGCTGCCTACTCTGCCCCCCTATGTATTCTGCCTATACCTGTTGTCACCTTGCTGACTGTCTTCTATAAAAATCACTTCTAACTGCTGCCTAGTTTAGTGCTGCATTTGGGTCCTACTCCTGCACACCCATTACAGATTCTTCCTGCTGTCTTTGAAATATCAGCCTTTGATAACAGAAAACAGACGATTATTCTCACTTATATTCTCTAGTCACTTTGAGTGCTTCACAGTTTACCCTACTTGTCACCTTCAAATTCCAAATTTCCATCTATTAACAGATGAGAAAATGGAATAACCGATTCCAGATTTCAATCTATTATGACGTGGTGGGTTCGTGCTACTGCTCGGACTTTAGGATAATACTTAGCCACACCAAACACCAAGATTTCACACAAAAACTTTTGAAAAAATGTGTCTAAGCTGTTTAAGAAACACTAGAAACCAGTTCCTGCTAATTTGGACGGGCATAATCCGTCCAAATTGGCATTTTTAAGAGAGCATCTTACCTTGTGTTGCAGGGAACATGTGGAGGTGAAGTCAATATGGCTGCTGTGACCTTTAGCCTTTGACCATGTGACCAACCAAATGAGAATGTGGAATTACAAATGACAATTTTTCATCTATTCCATTCTTTTAGCTGGAAAGTCTGGAAGGTAGGCAAAGACAATCTGGCAAGGAGTGATTGCGCTTTTTCACAGACTGATTTCCTGGTTTCGAATCGGCTTGCCTCTGACCACATCTCTCCATCTCTGCCCTGGTAATCACGACAGCCTCTTCATCTCCTTCAGTGCTGCTGGCATTACCTTACCTGCTGCCTACTCTGCCCCCCTATGTATTCTGCCTATACCTGTTGTCACCTTGCTGACTGTCTTCTATAAAGATCACTTCTAACTGCTGCCTAGTTTAGTGCTGCATTTGGGTCCTACTACTGCACACCCATTACAGATTTTTCCTGCTTTTCCTCTTTGAAATATCAGCCTTTGATAACCTTCCATATTTTCATCTTCTGTGACAATTTCTTGAACTTCATCAAAAGTCAAAGGAGGCAGACATATGCAAATTGCTCCTTGAAAAATATATTCTTTTAATTTAATAATATATTCTTTTAAGGTTCTTTTTAACATTCTTTTTAACAGTCATTTTAACAGTCATTTTAACAGTTATTTTAACATTCCTAATGTTTTTCACATTCTTTTTTTACATTCCTAATATTTTTAACACTTATTACATTCCTAATATTATTAACACTTATTACATTCTTAATATTCTTAACACTTATTACATTCCTAATTCTTAACACTTATTACATTCCTAATATTATTAACACTTATTACATTCCTAATATTATTAACACTTATTACATTCCTAATATTATTAACACTTATTACATTCCTAATTCTTAACACTTATTACATTCCTAATTTTCTTAACACTCTTATTACATTCCTAATATTATTAACATTTTTTTAACATTATTTATGTTACCTTTAACATTTTAAACCAAACTTTAATGTTTTTAACATTTTTTTAACATTATTAATATTCCTTTTAACATTTTAAACATTTTTAATGTTTTTAAAATTCTTTTTTTAACATTATTTATGTTACCTTTAACATTTTAAACCAAACTTTAATGTTTTTAACATTTTTTTAACATTATTAATATTCCTTTTAACATTTTAAACATTTTTAATGTTTTTAAAATTCTTTTTTTAACATTATTTATGTTACCTTTAACATTTTAAACCAAACTTTAATGTTTTTAACATTTTTTTAACATTATTTATATTCCTTTTAACATTTTAAACATTTGTAATGTTTTTAACATTCTTTTTTTAACATTATTTATGTTCCTCTTAACATTTTAAGTTGAAGATAGGTTCCTCCATTTGAAGAACTGGGGATGGTTGTGCCAGCTCAGAAATGTCCATGGGCTGAGGTACCCATATGGGTTCCTCCTCAGCAGTAGTCTCTGGAACACTATCTGTGGTCACAGTAAGGGCAGCAAGGGGGGCTTCAGTCTGTTTTGGCCCAGACACGGAGGCAGTTTCTTCCTTGCAGACAGATTCCTCCGTTTGACGAATTGGGGATGGTGGTGCAAGGGGGGCTTCAGTCTGTTTTGGCACAGACATGGAGGCAGTTTCTTCCTTGCAGACAGATTCCTCCGTTTGACGAATTGGGGATGGTTGTGCCAGACCAGTGATGTCCATGGGCTGAGGTACCCATATGGGTTCCTCCTCAGCAGTAGTCTCTGGAACACTATCTGTGGTCACAGTAAGGGCAGCAAGGGGGGCTTCAGTCTGTTTTGGCCCAGACACGGAGGCAGTTTCTTCCTTGCAGACAGATTCCTCCGTTTGACGAATTGGGGATGGTGGTGCAAGGGGGGCTTCAGTCTGTTTTGGCACAGACATGGAGGCAGTTTCTTCCTTGCAGACAGATTCCTCCGTTTGACGAATTGGGGATGGTTGTGCCAGATCAGTGATGTCCATGGGCTGAGGTACCCATATGGGTTCCTCCTCAGCAGTAGTCTCTGGAACACTATCTGTGGTCACAGTAAGGGCAGCAAGGGGGGCTTCAGTCTGTTTTGGCACAGACATGGAGGCAGTTTCTTCCTTGCAGACAGATTCCTCCGTTTGACGAATTGGGGTTGGTGGTGCCAGATCAGTGATGTCCACAGACTGAGGTGCAGATCTGGGTTCCTCTTCAGCAGTAGCCTTTATTTTTTCAAAATAGAAGTCTGCAACTTTTCTCCTCAGTTTTGTCACCACTACCTCACATTTTGAAGGTGAGGCAATGTACAGTTGAAGCTGTTCTCTCTCTTTTTTCATTTTTTTTTTTTGACGCCAGACTCTCATTTCCTCTTCAGAAGGTGGAGAGCTTGACTCAGGATCATCGTTGTAGATGGGTTCTTCCGCCTCTGAAGAATCATCTGAGCCTGTCTCCGAGGAAACATCACTCTCTGCATCCCCTCGAGAGGCAGCCATTTTAAGAGCTTTCAGTCTCCCTTTCGATTTATCCCGCAGGGCGACATGAAATCGCTCTGCGGTGGATGGATCATGGCACATGGCCCTGGCCACCTGTTTTCTGTCGTCCTCTGAAAGGTGTTGAATTCAATAAATTAGATTTTGGAATCATTATTACTCAAATTTTTCAATTGCAATTGTAATATGTTGTTATTTGGCGCTATACAAATAAAGATTGATTGATTGAATTTATTAATTACACATTACCAAACTGAAAGACAATGACAACATTTACCTGTCTTGCGGCGCACCACCTTCTGCCGATGAGTGACTACTTTACGCTGAACTTCAGACAGGGCCCTCTTCAACTCGTCCAGAATTCTGGTCAGGTCTTTATGTGTTAATTTACTGACAACCTGGAATGAGTTCTCCACATGTTTGAAAAACATGATGACGTTAATCATCATGTTCTTAACTGTTGTGGATGCGTAACCCTTTTGGGCCAGGTATGTCGGCCAGCTATGGAAAAAAGTGTGGAGTTACAAGTCATTCAATCATGCTTTTAATTCAAGATTCCACATTTTATACTGCAACTGGACTACTCTGACGTATCCTTCTAAATCCAAAATGTAATATATTGCACTGCATATGATAGAAAGAATACTTACGTGCGCAACTTGTCCATCTGGTTCAAAAACCTGATGTCACCCGAGATGGAGCTGGAAGGTAGGCCAGCAGCCATGTAAAGGCAAAAGCGACGAGCGTGGCTGGATGACTGCTTTGCATTGTCCCTGTCCTTCCTTCCTGTCCGTGGTCCCAGGCGAAAGCTTTCAAAGTCTTGAAGGATCTTTTCTGCATTAAAAGTAATTATAAGTTGTAAAATCCCAAAAAAACTGTGTCAGTGTGACTGTGTATGGTGTGCTTTTGGATAAAGGAGGCCAGGCCAGGTTTGACTTCCTGCTTCAACCTTGTGTTGCTTGTAACTTGCCCCTGGTGCCATTATCAAATCTGTAGTGCTTAGATCTGAAATTGTCTGGTCCAATTATTTTTTGATCACATAATTGTTTTGCTCCTCTATCTCCCAAATGCAATTCAATTCAATTTTATTTATATAATGTAAAATCACAGAAAATGTTTTCTCAAGGCACTTTACTGAAAGAACAGGTTTAGACCATAAACTATTTTAAAGAGATCCAGCAAATCCCACCAAGACCAATTTGGCAGGTTGCGTTGAGAGAGAAAGGGGGGGGGGCAAGGGGGGCATAATGACAACAATAACACTGCTAATAATAATAACGGTATGACTAATGAAATGACTAATGATGACGATTTTTTTTAAACTTTCAAATTTGGCAGGGTGGTTAACAACACACTTTTCTGTGGTATGTCAGGCTCAGAACACATATTTATTCTTACTTTACACAGACTTTAAAAATGTATGTATGTTTGTATCATGAAGCTAGTTAACTAGGCTCATGTTCCATTTTTCAGCATTAAGTGACATAGATTGAAATTTGGAAATAAAATGCGAGGGTCCACATTTACATCTACACCGTAACATGTGTGGAACACAACACGCAATATAAAACGCATTTTAAAAGATATGAAAGTGCAAAAAAACATTGCACAACACAGCATTGGGATGTTACACACTGAAATAAGGCAAAAACAAGCAATTTTCAATGCATTTTTTCATGAGAAAAATTGAGAAATGACAGAGCCAACTAGCTTACCATGCCACGCTGTAGTCAAAGTTGCAGTGGAGTTCCAAGCAAGGGGGGCATAATGACAACAATAACACTTCTAATAATAATAACGGTATGACTAATGAAATTGAAAAAGAAATGAAAACTTACCATATAAAAATTTGTCCATCTTCGCCATGGTTACACGTTCCCCTTTTTGAGCCGATAGAGGTGCTTTATGTAGTGTACTTTTGGGGGTGGTTGCCGGTGTGGTTGCCGGTGACTGCATCTTGAGCAAAGTATTCAGTTTTTGTTCCACGTCCTGCAGCCTAGAAAGTACATGCTGACAGTTGCATGCACATGTTTTTGACAGTGAACCAGTCGAGTGTTCAGTCTGGCCACTCAAGTGCCCTGATAGGTTGAATGGAGAACTCCCACTCTCACATGCCACTGAACCCATGGACCCAGGCGGAGGACTGGAATGGAGTTGGAGAATCTGAGTCATAGAAATGTTGTTGAATGAAGAGCTTGAGGACATAGAAGCAGGGGTGGAAGCAAGTGGCTGACTGGGAGGTTGATGAAGGTCACTGGAGGAGGATGTGCATTGACCAAGAGGTATAGGGGTGGAAGCGATGTCAGTGGAAGAACAATTATTAGAGGATGAACTGTCAGTTGCCTGAAGACAAAGGTGAAGGTCATTGTCATCCTTCTGGGCCTCCTCTTGCTTCTGCCCCAGTTCCTCATCATAGGGCTCTGCAGACAGGTCTCCAGTAGGTGGAGTAAAATCCTCTGCAATAAAGTGGAAAAGATTCATGTTGCAAATTGAAACCCTTTGGTTCCAAATTTTAATCTACACTGTCGCCTATAAAGTTGGAATAATTTTGTTTTCGGACACATTCCTCTTTTTTATTTTCTATTTATACAAATCAGTATCACATTTGACCAGGTGCAATGAGATTGATCAATACAATTTTGAGAATTTATACACTTTTTCTATCAAGAATAAATCACATTGTCACAATCATTTCACAAGAAGAAGTAAAAAATATTGTATTCCAACTTTATGGGCAACGCTGTATAACATGTTTGGTTGTTACACAAAAGCCTTAAAAATTACACAGTAGAAAGCTCAAGTTTGATTTGCGTATAGTTAGAAAATTGAAATGGATATGATGATATAAGCCTTGTCTTCAGTGTCCTAGTTACTAGGGAATCACAAGTAATATTAACACAACATAAGTACCGTATGGATTGGTAATCTCCATGTCCAACGTGGAGACAATAGGCTCATCGGTGTTGGTCTCCCTCAGTGCAGCAATTGCTTTCACTATGACTGCTCTCTTGGCCTGCTTCATGATTGGTTCTCGCTCCTATTAACATAAAATTACTTATTATGGGGCGGCTGTGGCTCAGGAGATAGAGCAGTTGTCAACCAATCGGAAGATTGGCGGTTTGATTCCCGGCTCCTCCATTCCACATGTTGATACTTAACCCCAAAATTGCTTCCGTTGCTGCAGTGTGTGAATGGTTAGTTTCTCCTTGATGAGCAGGTCGGCACCCTGCATGGTAATCCCTGCCATCATTGTATGAATGTGTGTGAATGGGAGAATGAGATGTGGTGTAAAAGCGCTTTGAGTGGTCATAATGACTAACAATAATGACAGTGCATTTACTATTTATAACATTAAACTAGCTTTAGATGGAAAAAGCATTAAATTGACAAAAGAGCTTGCAAACGTTTTTCTTTTCTTATATTAAAAACAATGTAATATACTTACATCTGCTGACATAATCCCGTGTGTGTCTATTAAATGCTTATCAAGGCGGATAAGCTCTTTCTTTGAACATATGTTGCAGTCCAACTTTTCTGTAGTTCTGTGTTAGAAAATGAAAAAAAAAGAGTCCAGAAAATCCATGCAAATAACATGACTTGGTATTTAGGAATAAATACAAAAAAAAAAGTATCTTAATCTCACCGTGCATTCCCATATTTCATAAGCAGGCGAAGCTCCTGTTTATTTGGAATAGTGTGTGACACTGTAAGGTGTTGCTTCAAGTTCACAAAGTTTCCAAAACACATCCCACACAGTTTACGACTCTGTGGATAATTAAAAACAAGATACCAGATTAAGGCCCTGCATCCTCAATAAACTATCAAAGTACACTCCCTATTGATATTTACTTACCATCTTGTCAACCAGGTAATGTGGACCACCTGCGATGCCTGTGCATTTGGAGGGATTTGAGAAGGAGGTTATAATGTGGAACAATGGAAAAAGTCTCAATCAAACAATAAAAAAATTTCAAGTGTTCAGCTAGGACAACTTGCAAATTCCAGTGGTATAATACTTAATCAGGGTGAGCCACAACAGTAGTAGATACCAGCAATACTGTGAAGTATTTGCAGAGAAACAATGGTGAAACAAAAATTAAAGGGTAATGGCAAAGAAAATAGGCACAAGTAACTGAGCAGAATTAACAGAGTACAAGTGACCAAATGAAGCAGACAACGTGACTGAACAGAAAATGGCTTAAATACATTCAGGATCATTTGGAAAAAAACAGGTGACAAAAAACAAACTATTGGTAAGACACATCAGGTAATTAAAAAGGCAAGGAGTAAAGATACAAGACATAATAAAAATCATACTTTTGAAAAATGAATTAAAAAGTCATTTTTTCTTTCCAGTAGATCACACTGTGACGAGTGACTTTTTGTGTCCGGATGTGTCCATGATGCTGCAATCACTTGCAGTTCTTTTGTTTCTTTATTTAATTTCATTTTAATGGCTTTGACTAGGCATGGGATGATAACCGTGTTCAAGGTATACCGCGATTTGAAAAACCACAATAACCGAAACCGACAAATTTTCTGTCATACCGTTCCTAAGTTATGAGCAATTTTTTTGTCTGGTCAAAGACAGGAAGTGCTGGTCAGTAATCCCTCAAGTGGTGCAGCTCACAACCCCTCACACTGTCATTACAGTGTATATTCAGATTAAATTAACATGTCTGTCTTTATTTTTCTTACTTTTAGGAACATTTTAGAGGTGTAATCGCAATACCGCCATACCGTGAAACCGTGATATTTTTTTCTTATGGTTATCATACCGCCAGAATCTCATACCGGCCCATGCCTAGCTTTGACAAATATTTCCTCAGTCTCCTGTTACCTTCATCTGTGCAGATCTCTGGACTTCCTCCTTCCCTCTTCTGGGCTCTGGACACGTAATGACGACGATATACCTCCCTCAGTTGGTACTTTGGGCTCATAGGGTCCTTTGGTTGTTCAGAATGAAGCTGCTTCCCTCTGTGTCTGAAGTAGCCCTCTCCATTCTTCTCACAGGTGACACATTCACATACTATATTTCCATCCCCAAAAAAGTTGGCCCCATAGTAACATGTGATCTCCTCCCCAGGTGAGATGGGTCTAATCACTTCAATATAAGCAATATTTTTCTCGCCACCGAGGAACTTGCAGTTTGGTTTGCAGTCATGATTGATAAAGGTTGCAGGCCCAAGCCACAGCTGAGCACAGCCTTTGCGAGTAGAATACATGACACTGAAGTCATTGACTCCTGCCCTCAGCAAAGCACTATGAGCAGGTGTTAACTTGGCCATGCAGCCCACTAGGACCTCCACACGCTGTCCTCCAAACCAGTGCCTTGTAGAGATTACCTTTGCCCCATTGATTTCTGAAGAGTATCTATCACAGTACTCTATTTTGACACCACTGTCTAGCAGGAAGGCACTGAGATAGCGATAGACATGTTGCCTCAGTAGCTCCTGACGATGGCTTTCCATAGAATTAAAATAGTCACCAGCCAGTCCGCCCACTGTCAACGCCTCGAATGTTGAGTTAAAGTCATGTGTACTTTGAAATTGCACAAGGGCCTCTTTGAGATTATTCCAACACTGTATCTCTGGTAAAGGACTATTATTCATTTTATGGGTGCAGAAGCCCAGCAGGGGGTCCAGGACCAATTTGGTGGCAAGGTCATCAATCTCGCACAGCTCTGTCACACTGAGTCCAGCCATCGTCTCGTTCCATCAGGATACTGGAAGTCTTTTGTGATAAGTCAAAAGTATATCAGACAACAATATAAGTAATAGACAGTTTATTGCAGGCTGTTCTGACACCCCTTAATTAGCCTGGGGAAGTCAGCCTAACAAAACAAGCAGTTACAAGCAGCCTTTTGTGGTCTTACAAAAATGCAAAAGGCAGAAATGTACCATGACAAATTTGCTTAAAGTCCATGTTAAGTCAATTCATTGATTTACTTCTAAACATATTATACATGTTGGAAAATGGTTACAGAAAACATGTGAAAAGGCTGATAACTATGCAGTACTGAACTGTGGAGATAGAGCCTTAAACTATTTTTCACCCTCATTTTTCCTGATTTTCTGAGCCTGCAAAAAGCGGGTTTAAGTTAGCCGAGTTAGTAGCCAAGTTAGTAGCCAAGTTAGCAGCCGAGCTAGCAGCTGAGAGCGGGATTTCAGAGGCTGATTTTTGAAGCCTAATTTCATATATTTGGCGATTTTTTTTTAAACTTTCAAATTTGTCAGGGTGGTTAACAACACACTTTTCTGTGGCATGTCAGGCTCAGAACACATATTTATTCTTACTTTACACAGACTTTAAAAATGTATGTATGTTTGTATCATGAAGCGAGTTAACTAGGCTCATGTTCCATTTTTCAGCATTAAGTGACATAGATTGAAATTTGGAAATAAAATGCGAGGGTCCACATTTACATCTACACCGTAACATGTGTGGAACACAACACGCAATATAAAACGCATTTTAAAAGATATAAAAGTGCAAAAAAACATTGCACAACACAATATTGGGATGTTAAACACTGAAATAAGGCAAACACAAGCAATTTTCAATACATTTTTCATGAGAAAAATTGAGAAATGACAGAGCCAACTGACTTACCATGCCACGCTGTAGTCGAAGTTGCAGTGGAGTTCCTACTTCCTGTTTATACAGGAAGTCCAAGTTTTCATCTACATATATGCATTATTTTAATAGATTGAAATTTGGAAGGTAAGTATTTTATGTGGTAATTTTAACCACTTAACGCACGCTGTTCCGTCTACGGAACGGGACGGATGTTAAGAGGTAGCCACAAGTTCTTCTGAATGTTTTAAACAGCAACCCTTAAACATATATATTCATGTCGTACATCGTTGGAAAGCTTAGATTCTCCTGATTCATTCAAGACCACTCACGACTTATATGGTTGCTCACAGCCGTAATAGTATTAGCGATTAGCTCGGGTAGCCCCTGAGCTAAGTAAGAAAAGCTATAATGCCTACGTACATTCAAAGTCTTCCCTTTATCCACAACGATCATCTTATGACTCAGGACTTTCTGTGCAGCTCGCCAAGTATCCATTCTTGTGAAATATGAAATCCGTTTCCATAAAACCGGAATACTTTCCTCAATATGTCAACATGTATTTAGTCCAACACGTAACGTAATAACACAAATAACAAACCATATACGGTCCGTTTACATCATTTCCTGACCTGCACGTCCATCTCAGAGTACACGTGACTAGATGTTTACGACCGCGAGCCTCTCCTGCTTCTGACGACACCACACACAAGCCAATCGGTGTTTAGGATTAGGCAGTACATGTCTCCAAAGGCAATGAGGACATGTGACCGACAACAATGACGACATGGCTTTGATTGACTGCTGTTCTAGCCTATGGAAATATTCGGTGAAATGAAGTTGATAACCTTTTAGCCAATAGTCAGAGGTTTCCAACGGTGTATGACACTAAGCTATCAAGTTTGGCTGTCCATAAACAAACTCCAAGCGTAACCGGCGTGCGCCCTGTGCGTAAAAGAGTTGAACCATATATCATTACGCACTCGGCATTTTGGTACACGGTTGGTTCTTCTTCGACTTGACATATGACTTATACCAAAATAAACAGATAGATAGATAGATATGGCCAAACATAAAAATATGGTTATATGTAGTAATAATAATAATAATAATAATAATAATAATAATATGGTGTCAGCTTTCATTCAAATCATTTCTTTGATTGTAGGCAAATGGGTTGTGAAGTTATAGGTGTTTGATTGTGGTTATACAGCTTTGGTAACCAAGTGTCCATTTGGAGTCTCCAAAAAGGACCTGAGCAAAACGCATGGACATACCTGTTGAAAAATAATTCTGAAAAATTCATCTTTTGGTCTTTTGACTCCAAATTTGGACTGCATGAAGCCAAGACCTGTGGCTGTGGCCTCATTGTGTCTATATCTCACTGAGAGGTCCCTGACCCCTAACCCTGCCCCCCCAACCCCTAACCCTGAGAGGTCCCTGAATGTCTGTACACATGTCATTGTAAAGGCAAACCTATGGGCGAGTAAACAACCCCATCATTGTAACCTCTGCCACTCTTTCTCAGTAAGTCACAGAATCACACAGATACGTTTACAAGAATCCTGAGAGTGTTTCCTTTCCAATGATACCAGACACATCTCTGAGTCTCAAACTAGGTGGGATCTGTGCTGCTCACAACTTGGGCATGTCGTTTAGGCTAACAGCATGAAAAACAGTGGCGTGTGTTAAGTGGTTAAACTTAAGACACAAACATCGGATTTGGAAGCTTGATTTGACAATCCCACAAGCTTCAATGTGGAAGCCTAATTTCATATATTTGGCGATTTTTTTTAAACTTTCAAATTTGGCAGGGTGGTTAACAACACACTTTTCTGTGGCATGTCAGGCTCAGAACACATATTTATTCTTACTTTACACAGACTTTAAAAATGTATGTATGTTTGTATCATGAAGCGAGTTAACTAGGCTCATGTTCCATTTTTCAGCATTAAGTGACATAGATTGAAATTTGGAAATAAAATGTGAGGGTCCACATTTACATCTACACCGTAACATGTGTGGAACACAACACGCAATATAAAACGCATTTTAAAAGATATAAAAGTGCACAAAAACATTGCACAACACAACATTGGGATGAAAATGTTGAATCTTCCACATTGTCACCTTTTGCCAGAGGTCAAGTATTGAACTTCCCGTGTCAACAGGAAGTCAGCTTATTCAGCAGGAAAATACGAGCTAGGCAGACCCACACACGACACACTCCTCCTCAGCGCTCTTCATAGACTGCAGTAAAAAGACAGTGCAGGTAAGTAAACATGGGCCATCCCAACATGTGTTAGTAACGTTTCCCCTTTGGACACTAAATATGTGGTGTATTTATTTGTTTCGCTTTGACTTTTGCCAGTATTCAAAACTATGCTAACTAGCGGGCTCATGCTAGTGCAATAGATGGGAATTTGGAAGCAGATCGTCTGCTTCCAGATATACACCTATTCCATTTGCTTTTCAGGCCTGGGTGATTTCTCCACCTGAGATGAGCAAGGTAAGTACACAAGGTCATCCGATCGATTGTGCGCTAACTTTGATTAATACAGCTTGTCTTTGCTGTCATTACTCTGTTCTCCATACACAGTCCGAGAACAGCTGTGAGACCAGCCCTATCACCCCTGATGATGCAGAATTCAAGGTCTCAATCCAGCGTGAATCAACAGTGTAAGAGATATCCAAATGTCATATTTTTGTACTTTGCTGGCCATTTGTCTGTCATGGTCTAAATTGTCCAACTATTTTCCTTTCATCCATCCAGGGTCCACCTCAGTGATGTAGAGGCCGGCACTAGAATCCAGGTGAAGGAATTCAAGGACGAGTGGCCCTCCCCACCCCCTTCCAATGTAGAATTATTGCCACCACCCTTCCAACCCTTATGTCCCCTTTGTCCAATCCCTCTACTCCTCCATCCCCCCCGTCGTGACAGCCCCCTCTCCCCCTACCGACCTACACCACTGGGGAATGTACACAGCACGGTTGTGCTGACGAAAAGACGGGTGCCTGAATCCAGACGCTCCGATACCCCCACTGGTTTTAAATGTTGTGTGCTATCATAGCTATGTTCGATCCATTACCTTCAGGTCTTCTACTGGTTTTTACCTCAGGTTGTGTGCTGTAAAGCAATAAAAAATTTGCAAAATGCCTTTCCTTGTCATGATTATTGCCACCTTGTAGCTAGACACAGAGTGTGGAAGACTCCACCCTTCCATAATCCGGCCATTGAAAAGGTTAGACTTGGGGCACCTACCAGATTATGGATGATTCCAAAAATGAGAATGTGGGACTACTTTGGGGATTGATATCTCATCATTACATGTACCTACAATGATGTAACCACTTGTTGTTGATGAGCAATCTGTAAGCTTGCACACGGACTTGGAATCAGTCTGCTACCTTGCTTTTTCTTTGAGATGAGAGCTTTTAAATTGCTTCCAGAATGTCATCTTGACTTCCAGTATCTCATCTACTATACATGAATTTGAAAGTAAAAATGAGAATGTGGAAATACTTTGGGGATTGATATCTCATCATTAAATGTACCTACAATGATGTAACCACTTGTTGTTGATGAAGCAATCTGTAAGCTTGCACATGGACTTGGAATCAGCATTTTACCCAGCTGTGTCTTTGAAATATGAGCCTTTGAAATACTTCCAAATCCTGAGTGCTCTGAGTGGATTTTGAGGCTATTTTACCAGCTTCCATATTGCAAAACCCATTCATATCTATGGGGGACCAACATTGGAAGCATGCTGTAAGAGGTCCAACAGCATGCTGGACGCTCAGGTCGACTCACACACACACCAAAAGTCTATATGTGATATCCTGAGTGCTCTGAGTGGATTTTGAGGCTATTTTACCAGCTTCCATATTGCAAAACCCATTAATCTCTATGGGGGACCAACATTGGAAGCATGCTGTATGAGGTCCAACACTCTGCTATAGCATCAGAGCATGAGGTCGGAATTTGGAAGTTTTTCTCTCATTTTATAGCCCATCATGACATGTGCTTTACTGATGCTGCCACACGGACTTGGAATCAGTCTGCTACCTTGCTTTTTCTTTGAGATGAGAGCTTTTAAATTGCTTCCAGATTGTCATCTTGACTTCCAGATTCTCATCTACTATACATGAATTTGGAAGTAAAAATGAGAATGTGGAACCACTTTGGGGATTGATATCTCATCATTAAATGTACCTACAATGATGTAACCACTTGTTGTTGATGAAGCAATCTGTAAGCTTGCACATGGACTTCGAATCAGCATTTTACCCAGCTGTGTCTTTGAAATATGAGCCTTTGAAATACTTCTAAATCCTGAGTGCTCTGAGTGGATTTTGAGGCTATTTTACCAGCTTCCATATTGCAAAACCCATTCATCTCTATGGGGGACCAACATTGGAAGCATGCTGTATGAGGTCCAACAGCATGCTGGACGCTCAGGTCGACTCACACACACACACACACCAAAAGTCTATATGTGATATCCTGAGTGCTCTGAGTGGATTTTGAGGCTATTTAACAGCTTCCATATTGCAAAACCCATTCATCTCTATGGGGGACCAAAATTGGAAGCATGCTGTATGAGGTCCAACAACATGCTGGACGCTCAGGTCGACTCACACACACACCAAAAGTCTATATATGATATCCTGAGTGCTCTGAGTGGATTTTGAGGCTATTTTACCAGCTTCCACATTGCAAAACCCATTCATCTCTATGGGGGACCAAAATTGGAAGCATGCTGTATGAGGTCCAACACTCTGCTATAGCATCAGAGCATGAGGTCGGAATTTGGAAGTTTTTCTCTCATTTTATAGCCCATCATGACATGTGCTTTACTGATGCTGCCACAAGGACTTGGAATCAGTCTGCTACCTTGTTTTTTCTTTGAGATGAGAGCTTTTAAATTGCTTACAGATTGTCATCTTGACTTCCAGATTCTCATCTACTATACATGAATTTGGAAGTAAAAATGAGAATGTGGGACTACTTTGGGGATTGATATCTCATCATTAAATGTACCTACAATGATGTAACCACTTGTTGTTGATGAAGCAATCTGTAAGCTTGCACATGGACTTGGAATCAGTCTGCTACCTTGCTTTTTCTTTGAGATGAGAGCTTTTAAATTGCTTCCAGATTGTCATCTTGACTTCCATGTTCTCATCTACTATACATGAATTTGGAAGTAAAAATGAGAATGTGGAACTACTTTGGGGATTGATATCTCATCATTAAATGTACCTACAATGATGTAACCACTTGTTGTTGATGAAGCAATCTGTAAGCTTGCACACGGACTTGGAATCAGTCTGCTACCTTGCTTTTTCTTTGAGATGAGAGCTTTTAAATTGCTTCCAGATTGTCATCTTGACTTCCAGAATCTCATCTACTATACATGAATTTGGAAGTAAAAATGAGAATGTGGAACCATTTTGGGGATTGATATCTCATCATTAAATGTACCTACAATGATGTAACCACTTGTTGTTGATGAAGCAATCTGTAAGCTTGCACATGGACTTGGAATCAGTCTGCTACCTTGCTTTTTCTTTGAGATAAGAGCTTTTAAATTACTTCCAGATTCTCATCTACGGGCATCACGGTAGATGAGAATTTGGAAGTTTTTTCTCACTCGATTACTCATTACGACATGTGGCTACACTGATGCTGCCACCTGTGTTGGATGCAGCCCTCCATTAGCTTCCAAATGAACTAGGATTCATCCCACTGTCTGCTTGGGTCTTTGCAATATGAGGAATCATCATGACATGTGCCTATACTGATGTTGCCACCTGTGCTCATGTATTAACATTGGCCCCATTAGAACAGATGAGAATCTAGTATGAAGAGACTGCGGATTGGAACAGCTGAAAAGTAAAACACACCTTACTTTCTCAAACATTCTATTCTTTTTTAACATGGTCAGAACTCAAGACCATAATTCAACAACTCTTTCAAAACAGAAAACATGATTAGAACCTTTATTTTCAAACCTTTATTTTCAATTTATGGAGGAAACACTTATTTTTGGGCCCAGTGGCTCAGTCTGGGACGATGCCTTGTCCCCCGCCAGTGGGCTCGGTCCGGGTCCCCGTAGGGTCACCGGCGGCAGGCCTGGTCTGGGTTCCCGCAGGGTCACCGGCGGTTGGCTCAGTCTGGGTCCCCGTAGGGTCACTGGCAGTGGGTTCGGTCTGGGTCCCGCAGGAGTGATTCATCAGAAGGCTCGATCTGGGTCCCCAGTAGGGATTCATCAGAGGGCTCCGTCTGGGTCCCCAGGAGGGATTCATCAGAGGGCTCGGTCTGGGTCCCCACGAGGGATTCATCAGAGGGCTCCGTCTGGGTCCCCACGAGGGATTCATCAGAGGGCTCAATCTGGGTCCCCACGAGGGATTCATCAGAGGGCTCAGTCTGGGTCCCCAGCAGGGATTTATCGGAGGGCTTGATCTGCGTCCCCACAGTGGACGTGGTCTCATGAGTGGGCTCGGGCTCGGGTCCACGCAGGAACTTGACCTTAGATTCGGGCTCGGGCTCCGTCTCTGGACACCACAGGCACTTGCTGCCAAGGTGGTTCGGGCACATGGACATGTCTTCTGGGCTTCACAAACTGGTGAAAGGTGAACAGAAAACAGACAGACTTATGGGTGTTTCTCTAGTCACTTTGAGTGCTTCACAGTTTACCCTACTTGTCACCTTCAAATTCCAAATGTCCATCTATTAACAGATGAGAAAATGGAATAACCGATTCCAGATTTCAATCTATTATGACGTGGTGGGTTAGTGCTACTGCTCGGACTTTAGGATAATACTTAGCCACACCAAACACCAAGATTTCACACAAAAACTTTTGAAAAAATGTGTCTAAGCTGTTTAAGAAACACTAGAAACCAGTTCCTGCTAATTTGGACGGGCATAATCCGTCCAAATTGGCATTTTTAAGAGAGCATCTTACCTTGTGTTGCAGGGAACATGTGGAGGTGAAGTCAATATGGCTGCCGTGACCTTTAGCCTTTGACCATGTGACCAACCAAATGAGAATGTGGAATTACAAATGACAACATTTCATCTATTCCATTCTTTTAGCTGGAAAGTCTGGAAGGTAGGCAAAGACAATCTGGCAAGGAGTGATTGCGCTTTTTCACAGACTGATTTCCTGGTTTCGAATCGGCTTGCCTCTGACCACATCTCTCCCCTGGTAATCACGACAGCCTCTTCATCTCCTTCAGTGCTGCTGGCATTACCTTACCTGCTGCCTACTCTGCCCCCCTATGTATTCTGCCTATACCTGTTGTATACCTGTTGTCACCTTGCTGACTGTCTTCTATAAAGATCACTTCTAACTGCTGCCTAGTTTAGTGCTGCATTTGGGTCCTACTACTGCACACCCATTACAGATTCTTCCTGCTGTCTTTGAAATATCAGCCTTTGATAACCTTCCATATTTTCATCTTCTGTGACAATTTCTTGAACTTCATCGAAAGTCAAAGGAGGCAGACACAGAAGGCTGAATCAGTTGTCCAACGCTGTTTTTATTCTTATAAATTATATAATGTAACACAAAGTTGTACAAACAAAAAGAACAAAACAAACAATTAACTTAACTCATAAGCATAACTGAAATAAAATTAAAACGTGTACACAGCTATAGTCTAGCAGAACAACCCCCCTGCACAGTCTCACAGCTCCTTATATAGAGCCCTCTATCAGCCTGCCCTCTGAATGAAAGTGGACTATACCACTCCTCAGGTAAGTCCTGAGCCCTTCCTGAAACAAGTAACAAGATTAGCCGTTCATCAACATTCACTCGACATTACTTTTATCCGGCCTATCTCCATTACATCTGCAACCAAAAACCTAATCAAATCATAAACAATCTTAACATATTAACAAAACAACTCACCAACCACCCCTCCACATGGTTCTTCCCTAGTGACATCACTAATCATGTCACCAGTGTATAAATTCAGGAGACATAGGCCGCCTCCTCCCTTTGTTTCCTGAACACATGCAAGTATGGTGAGTAACAAAGAAAGCTACAAAACGTATGTATATACTATACTAACTAAAGATACTAACTAAACCAATAAACTCTGACTTCAATACAAGTGTGTGTTTTATTGTAACCAAAAGTCTGCTGAGATGTAACCAAATATACTGCAAAACACAAACAAACCCGGGATAGTAAGTATCTGCAAAGTATGATTACTGACTAACTTATGGTTCAAATAACAAACATCAAGTATAATTAAATTAATGAGTTATGGTGCAAATGTAATCGATGGGGACAAATGGTGTGCTCTCACCATCATATGCAAATGCATATCCCTTTGACCAACACAGGACACACAGCTATGTAGTTAGCTTTCTATTAGCACTTTATTTTTTAATTTTACATTAATTTCCATATTGTGTAAAGGACCGGAAAAAAAATTTGGTGTGCGCTCTGCACGCACACATGCTGCCCTTTTTTGAGTTTGAGCCCCTGCCCCTCTATAATCATGTGCACGTCCCTGCTGCCACCTGTGTTGGATGCAGCCCTCCATTAGCTTCCAAATGAACTAGGATTCAGCCCACTGTCTGCGTTGGTCTTTGAAATATGAGCCTTTGAAATTGCTTCCACATTCTCATCTACGGGCATCATGATAGATGAGAATATGGAAGTTTTTTCTCATTTGATAACTCATTACGACATGTGGCTATACTGATGCTGCCACCTGTGTTGGATGCAGCCGTCCATTAGCTTCCAAATGAACTAGGATTCATCCAACTGTCTGCTTGGGTCTTTGAAATATGAGCTTTTGAAATTGCTTCCACATTATCATCTATTGGCATCATGGTAGATGAGAATTTGGAAGACCTTCAAAGGCTTATTATTTCAAAGAAAGAGGGTGAGAGCAGGCTGAATCCAAGAACTGATGGAAGTGTGTAGATTGCTGTATCAAAAACAAGTGGCTGCATCATTCAATGCTCATGCAGTGTTGAATTATCATACATAAGAACCTGGTAGTAGTGCACAGGTATTGATATTACAGATTTTTTTCTTGCACAGTAATCATGCAAATTATGAACCTTTTTGAATTAATTACTATAATTTACAATTATTACTGATGTGTATGTTATATTAATGGAGGTGGAGTCATAATGAACACTGGCAATGAGTAAAAATTCAATCTGAACATTTGAACAGTCACATTTATTTCTTCATAAAAAGGACATTGCCAACCCAGATCAAAATGGCGATCACAAAGAGGACTGCTACAAAAGAAAAAACTTGAAAAATAATGTCCACAGTATCCTGTCCCTCGCAGCACTACAAAAAGAAAACGTCAATCAGTCATTATGGCCATTGTTTCACAGTGCAGTCATGAACATTAAGTATAACACTTACCCCAGACTCACTTCCAGCACAGCACTACAAAAAGGAAAACATCCATCAGTCATTATGGTCCTTGTTACACACTGTAGTCATGAAAAAGTATAACACTTACCCCAGTATTTACAACAACAGGTGGTTGTGGTTCCTGGTTAATGTTTTCTTCTCCTTGACCTTGTGGTACATGGATGAGAAACTTTCTCATTTTCTTCTCTCTTCTTAGCGTTCTTAATAAAAGCAAAGATACAACATTCATACCAGAATTGGCAGTCAAAAACCACACCATAAAGTTGAGACATTTTTCAAAATCTAGTCTATGTCAATGTTTCCAAATGTCATTTCCTAGTATTAAAGGTAGGGTAGGGTATTTCTGGAGCATTTTTACTGAATTGCTTGAAATCCTCTTCACACCCCGACAGCAACAAGGAAATGTAATGCTTTTTAATAAAAATTTAAAAAATCAGTCAGCTGTGGAACGGACAATCCCGTAAAAACATCACCCAATCATGTTGAACGCCACGTTCAAAGCAATTGGCTCGTGCAGTGCCAATCAAACTGCCATCTGCCCCTCCCTCCCTCCTCTGTGTCTACCTTTGCTTGCACTAAGCGTGCATCTTCAACTGGTGCTGCCTCCATTTAATAGATGACCCAGATTCCAATCATGCACACTAACACTTAGCATGCTAAATAGCAACATGAGAAACCCATTTCAATGAGTAGAATTTCAACTAAAAACTTTTGAGAAATCATGACAAATTGTGCCTAAACTCATTTTAAGACAATACAAGAGAGTAAGAACTGTTCAAATGGGCTATAAACAGTTGAGAATGACCAACCAATGAGACCTACCCGGCTTGCTTGGTCTGGGTCCCCAGGAGGGATTCATCGGAGGGCCTATAAGGGAAGTTGGCGCCAGGGTGGTTCGGGCATGTGGACATGTCGTCTGGGCTTTACAAACTGGTGAAAGGTGAACAGAAAACAGACAGACTTATGGGTGTTTCTCTAGTCACTTTGAGTGCTTCACAGTTTACCCTACTTGTCACCTTCAAATTCCAAATGTCCATCTATTAACACATGAGAAAATGGAATAACCGATTCCAGATTTCAATCTATTATGACGTGGTGGGTTAGTGCTACTGCTCGGACTTTAGGATAATACTTAGCCACACCAAACACCAAGATTTCACACAAAAACTTTTGAAAAAATGTGTGTAAGCTGTTTAAGAAACACTAGAAACCAGTTCCTGCTAATTTGGACGGGCATAATCCGTCCAAATTGGCATTTTTAAGAGAGCATCTTACCTTGTGTTGCAGGGAACATGTGGAGGTGAAGTCAATATGGCTGCCGTGACCTTTAGCCTTTGACCATGTGACCAACCAAATGAGAATGTGGAATTACAAATGACAACTTTTCATCTATTCCATTCTTTTAGCTGGAAAGTCTGGAAGGTAGGCAAAGACAATCTGGCAAGGAGTGATTGCGCTTTTTCACAGACTGATTTCCTGGTTTCGAATCGGCTTGCCTCTGACCACATCTCTCCCCTGGTAATCACGACAGCCTCTTCATCTCCTTCAGTGCTGCTGGCATTACCTTACCTGCTGCCTACTCTGCCCCCCTATGTATTCTGCCTATACCTGTTGTATACCTGTTTAGTCACCTTGCTGACTGTCTTCTATAAAGATCACTTCTAACTGCTGCATAGTTTAGTGCTGCATTTGGGTCCTACTCCTGCACACCCATTACAGATTCTTCCTGCTGTCTTTGAAATATCAGCCTTTGATAACCTTCCATATTTTCATCGTCTGTGACAATTTCTTGAACTTCATCAAAAGTCAAAGGAGGCAGACACATGCAAATTGCTCCTTGCAAAATATATTCTTTTAATTTAATAATATATTCTTTTAACATTCTTTTTAACATTCGTTTTAACATTCCTAATGTTCTTAACATTTTTTTTAACATTATTTATGTTCCCTTTAACAGCTTAAACCTTCTTAACCCTTTATTGGGCAAATAATTACATTTGGTAACTTCTGTAAATATCCCAAAATATCCTTCCTTCCTTCCTTCCTCCCTGCCTTCTTTCTTCCCTTCCTCTTTTCCTTTCTCCCTCCCTCGTTCCTTATTTCCTCCATCCTTCCTTCCTTTCCTTCCTTCCTTCCTTCCATCTGTCCTCCCTCCCTCCCTCCCTCCCTCCGTCCTTCCCTTCCTTCCTTCCTCCCTCCCTGATTTTTGAAGCCTAATTTCATATATTTGGCGATTTTTTTTAAACTTTCAAATTTGGCAGGGTGGTTGACAACACACGTTTCTGTGGTATGTCAGGCTCAGAACACATATTTATTCTTACTTTACACAGACTTTAAAAATGTATGTATGTTTGTATCATGAAGCTAGTTAACTAGGCTCATGTTCCATTTTTCAGCATTAAGTGACATAGATTGAAATTTGGAAATAAAATGTGAGGGTCCACATTTACATCTACACCGTAACATGTGTGGAACACAACACGCAATATAAAACGCATTTTAAAAGATATAAAAGTGCACAAAAACATTGCACAACACAACATTGGGATGAAAATGTTGAATCTTCCACATTGTCACCTTTTGCCAGAGGTCAAGTATTGAACTTCCCGTGTCAACAGGAAGTCAGCTTATTCAGCAGGAAAATACGAGCTAGGCAGACCCCCACACGACACACTCCTCCTCAGCGCTCTTCATAGACTGCAGTAAAAAGACGGTGCAGGTAAGTAAACATGGGCCATCCCGACATGTGTTAGTAACGTTTCCCCTTTGGACACTAAATATGTGATGTATTTATTTGTTTCGCTTTGACTTTTGCCAGTATTCAAAACTATGCTAACTAGCGGGCTAATGCTAGTGCAATAGATGGGAATTTGGAAGCAGATCGTCTGCTTCCAGATATACACCTATTCCATTTGCTTTTCAGGCCTGGGTGATTTCTCCACCTGAGATGAGCAAGGTAAGTACACAAGGTCATCCGATCGATTGTGCGCTAACTTTGATTAATACAGCTTGTCTTTGCTGTCATTACTCTGTTCTCCATACACAGTCCGAGAACAGCTGTGAGACCAGCCCTATCACCCCTGATGATGCAGAATTCAAGGTCTCAATCCAGCGTGAATCAACAGTGTAAGAGATATCCAAATGTCATATTTTTGTACTTTGCTGGCCATTTGTCTGTCATGGTCTAAATTGTCCAACTATTTTCCTTTCCAGGGTCCACCTCAGTGATGTAGAGGCCGGCACTAGAATCCAGGTGAAGGAATTCAAGGACGAGTGGTCCTCCCCACCCCCTCCCAATGTAGAATTATTGCCACCACCCTTCCAACCCTTATGTCCAACCCTTCGACTCCTCCATTCCCCCCGTCGTGACAGCCCCCTCTCCCCCTACCGACCTACACCACTGGGGAATGTACACAGCACGGTTGTGCTGACGAAAAGACGGGTGCCTGAATCCAGACGCTCCGATACCCCCACTGGTTTTAAATGTTGTGTGCTATTATAGCTATGTTCGATCCATTACCTTCAGGTCTTCTACTGGTTTTTACCTCAGGTTGTGTGCTGTAAAGCAATAAAAAATTTGCAAAATGCCTTTTCTTGTCATGATTATTGCCACCTTGTAGCTAGACACAGAGTGTGGAAGACTCCACCCTTCCATAATCCGGCCATTGAAAAGGTTAGACTTGGGGCAGCTTCCAGATTATGGATTATTCCAAAAATGAGAATGTGGGACTATTTTGGGGATTGATATCTCATCATTACATGTACCTACAATGATGTAACCACTTGTTGTTGATGAAGCAATCTGTAAACTTGCACATGGACTTGGAATCAGTGTGCTACCTTGCTTTTTCTTTGAAATGAGAGCTTTTAAATTGCTTCCAGATTGTCATCTTGACTTCCAGGTTCTCATCTATTAGGTGAGAATTTGGAAGTAAAAATGAGAATGTGGGACTACTTTGGGGATTGATATCTCATTATTATGTGTACCTAGAATGATGCAACCACATGTCTTTGATGCAGCAATCTGTAAGCTTGCACATGGACTTGAAATCAGCATTTTACCCAGCTGTGTCTTTGAAATATGAGCATTTGAAGTACTTCCAAATCCTCATCATTACTTCCAGGTTTTCATCTATAAGACGAGAATTAGGAAGATTCACAGAGATTAAAGATGGCATTGCTGAGGAAGGGAGTGACATATAGAGGTGGGGTTGACATATGTTACTCAGCGGGAAGAGCTGAGTCCGTAGAGTCCTCACTTGTAGATTTTCAACAACCTTTAATTTTGTGTCCATGCCACAATATGAGAGATTCAAAATGGCGTCTCATTGGAAGGGAGCGACCTACAGGGATGGGGTTGACATATGTCACTCAGACGGATGAGCCAACTCCGATGCCCCCATCATTAGTGTACATTCGCCCCCCTGTTACTTTGGATGCAAGACATGAATATCAGATTTGGAAGCTTGATTTGACAATCTACAAGCTTCAATATGGTTTCAGACCTCTTTCTTTGAGATATGAGCCTTTGAAATATTACCAGATTTTTACTATTCCAGAGGAATTTGGAAGTAAAGTAGATGAAAATGTGGGAGTACTTTGAGGCTTAATAACTCATATACCTAGAATGATGTAACCACTTGTTGATGAAACAATCTGTAAGCTTTCACATGGTCTTGAAATCAACCTGCTACCTCCCTCTTTTTTGAGATAAGAGCCTTTGAAGTGCTTCCAAATTCTCAACATAACTGTCAGGTTCTCATTTATTAGACAAGAATCTGGAAGTAAAAATGAGAATGTGGAATATCTCAAATTTCATTCAATCTTCATAGATTGAAACTTGTCATTTTTTGTATTTTAAAAGAATCAACAACTGAAACATTGTGAACTTTCAAAAAGGGCCATTTATTACCAATATACCTGTATACTTTCATTGTTTTTTAAAAAGCAAATAAACATCGACCTGTATCTCTTATTTGTCTTTTTTGTGTTGTATAAAATACAAAAAAAGGCCATTGACTACCTGACTTTTTTTCCTCAATACAAAACTCTTTTTCAATACAAAATAAACTATTCTGTGTTACATTGGAAGAACCAAACAAACATCAGGGCACAACCCATGAAGATCCAACATGTAACTAAACAGCTACATCCAAAATGTTACAATAAATGTTACTTGCTCTTAGAAATGCTCTTGACCCAAAACAAATGTTATGCTAAACATCAGTCAGATTCCATGTACTGAACAACAAATTCCTTGAAATAGATAAAGTATATTTGAATGTAGAAATACAAAAGTATTCTCAATAAACAAAAACAAACAAATCAGTCTCAAAATGTTTCAAGGAAGCCTTTGAGTTTGCAACCAAATGTCTATGCTCAACAATTATTTAACTTCTCTTCATTAGACATACATTCAGTCACAGAGGCAGATATGCCAGTCGTTGTCTCATAGACATTTTCCATTGCACACATTCCATGCATAATTTCATAGACGTCAGAGTTCCCTGTGTTGTTTTTCTCCAGGATGTCCATCTTGTCTTTCACCTTTGGAGAGATTTTCAATATGAACGTTATTGGAGAGATTTTCAATATGAACGTTATTGAACACATTTTCATAATTGTTCCATTCCTTCTGTACATATACTGATAACCTGACTTCCACATTCACATCTACACACTCCACATTCACATATACTGACTTCCAGATTCACATCTATACACTTCCACATTCACATATACTGACTTCCAGATTCACATCTATACACTTCCACATTCACATATACTGACTTCCAGATTCACATCTATACACTTCCACATTCACATATACTGACTTCCAGATACTGATTTATGCACTTCCACATTCTCATCTATTGACCTCCACATTCACACATACTGACTTCCACCTGTAATTTCACATCGTATTACCCACAGCCTGTTGCCTCTTCTTCAGTAGCCATTTGTGGGGAGGCAGCTCATCAACTCTGATATCATTTCCAAAGTTCTCCACATTTTTTCTTTTGCGACAAAAGAATACAATGGCTGGGATGGTGATGATCATCAGGAGGACAATGACTGTTGCTGGTGCGGAAACTGCTACAATACTAACTGCTGATTTCATTATGAGTGTTGCAGTGCATGTTTCAGAACCGACAAGGTTATCAGCTGTACAGACATAGGGACCTAGTACATCTTCTCCGGTGATTGTTAAAAACAAGTCACCAGAATCAACCATGGCATTGTGGGGGAGCATCTCTTCTCTGTTTTCCTTGGACCATGTGTACCACATTGGGGGGCTACCTTGACTGCCACTACAACTGAGCACCACCGTTTGACCCATCTCAACCACAACCTCAGGGATACACACAGGTTTGGTTGGCCTCTCCATTACATGCAGCCGAATGATGATGCTGCTAATTCCAGGAAGTTTTCGAACTGTGCACTGGAAGGTGTCAGAGTCTGTTAACTTCAAGTCATTGATGGTTATTGAACCAATGCCGCTTTCAGGATCTGGAGACACAAACTGAACTCTGCCCTTATATCCATGATCAAAATCACTGTAGATGCGATGATCTCCAGCATACCAGATAACCACTGTTTCTTCTCTCTGTATGTCTGCAGGCTTGGTGCTCCACTGAATATCAATTGCTCCCAAGTCTTCAGGAGCAAGGGTGAAGTGTAAGGTGAGGGTCACGTTATCTCCCACTGCCGCATATGTAGGTGATACTGACCGTGACACTATCTGCAGTCCATGAGATGGTTTTGCAGTGAAAGGCAATAATGAGAGGGCCATGAACAAATGCCGTAGCTTGAGCCTGGTGATCAGAGGCTTTCGATGAGGAGGACTCCTTCGGTGAAATGCTTTAGAGATTGGCATCTACAGATTTTAAAAGAACAGAGTTTAAATTTAAATCAAAAAGACTGAAATGTGGATTTTTGTAACTATTTTAGATGAAAATATGGAACCTACCAACATACAGATCCAGATTTAAATTTGTTACGTTAGACGTTAGCATGCTAGCTAATGCTAAAACCGAATGTTCATTTCTTGATAAATCTTTTCAACAACCATTAACACTTGTGTCCAAAGTCTTCCTAAAACAGTAAAATGACACGTAGTGGTTCAGAGAGGCTAGAAACACTCAAAATATAATATTTTTGTCAGAGCAACTTACCATTCTGATACAGCTTTCCCATGTGTGAAAACAAAATGGCTGACACTGGACTTTGAACTTTGTGCCCCCAAAAATTCAAAAGCTGTCAACTGAGCTGTACCTGACATATGTGGTAGGGCTTGGTCCTAGGTACTCTGAGTCAAATTTTGGAGTCTCTGACCCCGCCCAAACTCTGGGAATTACCCCATTGGGCCCTTCCATATTTCAACCTATAGAATTCCAAATTCTCATCTCATCAATTGGTCATAGATTGAAATGGGGAATATACCAAATTGCATTCTATCGAATTGGGTTTGGAATTTGGAAGACGTTGTAAGGGAGCACAACCGACCAAAACAATGTCCCACAGTGCTGATTCTCACATATGTGGTAGAGCTCTCCGAGAGCTTTCGGGAACACCCATCCCCGCGTCCGAGAACCTCTCGGTGGGGCGGTGACAGCCATTTAGGGTTACGGTTAGGGTTAGCCAAAACAATGTCCCACAGTGCTGATTCTCACATATGTGGTAGAGCTCTCCGAGAGCTTTTGGGAACACCCATCCCCGTGTCCGAGAACCTCTTGGTGGGGCGGTGACGGCCTTTTAGGCTTAGGCTTAGCTTTAGGGTCAAGAGGTCGTCCATGTCGAGTGACGTTTGGGGGCCCTACTCGGCCATACGAACAGATAGAGACTTGTGCATGTGGGGTATGGTTGCGTTCGTCTCTTTGAGGTCTCTCAGAAAATGTGCTTCAAACTCTTATAACTCATACTATGACTGACTTTGCTCCAGAACAGCGCCACCTAGGTGGCCTTCAGATATGTGGTAGAGCACCTTGAGAGCTTTCCAAACATGTCTGTTTCTCAACCCTGACTGCTTACGTTGAGGAGATACAGCACTGTAGCAAGCCAAAAAGTGGATCTTTTGCTGCCCCCTAGCTCCGCACAGGAAGGCAGCACGGCCGCAACTCGAGCGTCGGGCGACTCGGCTCGCTGAGACCTTTCCGTCGGTGCCTGGATTGTGGCTCCACGACCTAGTGTGGCCAAGTTTGCCTGATTCAGGCTGTCTGGCGTGGAGGCCTCAGGGTTTATTGCTTTTCATGGACTCTGAGAGTGTGGAGCCTAGTTGGATCTTTTGACCAAAACAATGTCCCACAGTGTTGATTCTCACATATGTGGTAGAGCTCTCCGAGAGCTTTCGGGAACACCCATCCCCGCGTCCGAGAACCTCTCGGTGGGGCGGTGACAGCCATTTAGGGTTAAGGTTAGGGTTAGCCAAAACAATGTCCCACAGTGCTGATTCTCACATATGTGGTAGAGCTCCTTGAGAGCTTTCTAAATATGTCTGTTTCTCACCCCTGACTGCTTACGTTGAGGAGATACAGCACTTTAGCAAGCCAAAAAGTGGATCTTTTGCTGCCCCCTAGCTCCGCACAGGAAGGCAGCACAGCCGCAACTCGAGCATCGGGCGACTCAGCTCGCTGAGACCTTTCCGTCGGTGCCTGGATTGTGGCCCCACGACCTAGTGTGGCCAAGTTTGCCTAATTCAGGCTGTCTGGCATGGAGGCCTCAGGGTTTATGGCTTTTCATGGACTCTGAGAGTGTGGAGCCTAGTTGGATCTTTTGACCAAAACAATGTCCCACAGTGCTGATTCTCACATATGTGGTAGAGCTCTCTGAGAGCTTTCGGGAACACCCATCCCCGCGTCCGACAACCTCTCGGTGGGGCGGTGGCGGCCATTTAGGGTTAGGCTTAGCTTTAGGGTCAAGAGGTCGTCCATGTCGAGTGACGTTTGGGGGCCCTACTCGGCCATACGAACAGATAGAGACTTGAAACTAATATCACTGAAAGACGGCATCCCCACGATGGAGTGAGTCGAGTTTCGTGCATGTAGACCAACAAGAAGTGACACAGCATTGAAGTTGGGGTCAAGAGGTCGTCACATTTGCATAGATTAACATATGGAAGCAGGAGATTTTCCCGCCTCCTCATTTCCATCTATGATCATTGGAAATATAGAAATGGAGCTGAATTAGCATGAAATGCTACATGAAGGGGGACATGTGGGCTATGGTTGCGTTCGTCTCTTTGAGGTCTCTCAGAAAATGTGCTTCAAACTCTTATAACTCATACTATGACTGACTTTGCTCCAGAACAGCGCCACCTAGGTGGCCTTCAGATATGTGGTAGAGCACCTTGAGAGCTTTCCAAACATGTCTGTTTCTCACCCCTGACTGCTTACGTTGAGGAGATACAGCACTGTAGCAAGCCAAAAAGTGGATCTTTTGCTGCACCCTAGCTCCGCACAGGAAGGCAGCACGGCCGTAACTCGAGCGTCGGGCGACTCGGCTCGCTGAGACCTTTCCGTCGGTGCCTGGATTGTGGCCCCACGACCTAGTGTGGCCAAGTTTGCCTGATTCAGGCTGTCTGGCGTGGAGGCCATCAGGGTTTATGGCTTTTCATGGACTCTGAGAGTGTGGAGCCTAGTTGGATCTTTTGACCAAAACAATGTCCCACAGTGCTGATTCTCACATATGTGGTAGAGCTCTCCGAGAGCTTTCGGGAACACCCATCCCCATGTCCGAGAACCTCTCAGTGGGGCGGTGGCGGCCATTTAGGGTTAGGCTTAGCTTTAGGGTCAAGAGGTCGTCCATGTCGAGTGACGTTTGGAGGCCCTACTCGGCCATACGAACAGATAGAGACTTGAAACTAATATCACTGAAAGACGGCATCCCCACGATGGAGTGAGTCGAGTTTCGTGCATGTAGACCAACAAGAAGTGACACAGCATTGAAGTTGGGGTCAAGAGGTCGTCACATTTGCATAGATTAACATATGGAAGCAGGAGATTTTCCCGCCTCCTCATTTCCATCTATGATCATTGGAAATATAGAAATGGAGCTGAATTAGCATGAAATGCTACATGAAGGGGGGCATGTGGGGTATGGTTGCGTTCGTCTCTTTGAGGTCTCTCAGAAAATGTGCTTCAAACTCTTATAACTCATACTATGACTGACTTTGCTCCAGAACAGCGCCACCTAGGTGGCCTTCAGATATGTGGTAGAGCACCTTGAGAGCTTTCCAAACATGTCTGTTTCTCAACCCTGACTGCTTACGTTGAGGAGATACAGCACTGTAGCAAGCCAAAAAGTGGATCTTTTGCTGCCCCCTAGCTCCGCACAGGAAGGCAGCACGGCCGCAACTCGAGCGTCGGGCGACTCGGCTCGCTGAGACCTTTCCGTCGGTGCCTGGATTGTGGCCCCACGACCTAGTGTGGCCAAGTTTGCCTGATTCAGGCTGTCTGGCGTGGAGGCCTCAGGGTTTATGGCTTTTCATGGACTCTGAGAGTGTGGAGCCTAGTTGGATCTTTTGACCAAAACAATGTCCCACAGTGTTGATTCTCACATATGTGGTAGAGCTCTCCGAGAGCTTTCGGGAACACCCATCCCCGCGTCCGAGAACCTCTCGGTGGGGCGGTGACAGCCATTTAGGGTTAAGGTTAGGGTTAGCCAAAACAATGTCCCACAGTGCTGATTCTCACATATGTGGTAGAGCTCCTTGAGAGCTTTCTAAATATGTCTGTTTCTCACCCCTGACTGCTTACGTTGAGGAGATACAGCACTTTAGTAAGCCAAAAAGTGGATCTTTTGCTGCCCCCTAGCTCCGCACAGGAAGGCAGCACGGCCGCAACTCGAGCGTCGGGCGACTCGGCTCGCTGAGACCTTTCCGTCGGTGCCTGGATTGTGGCCCCACGACCTAGTGTGGCCAAGTTTGCCTGATTCAGGCTGTCTGGCATGGAGGCCTCAGGGTTTATGGCTTTTCATGGACTCTGAGAGTGTGGAGCCTAGTTGGATCTTTTGACCAAAACAATGTCCCACAGTGCTGATTCTCACATATGTGGTAGAGCTCTCCGAGAGCTTTCGGGAACACCCATCCCCATGTCCGAGAACCTCTCGGTGGGGCGGTGACGGCCTTTTAGGCTTAGGCTTAGCTTTAGGGTCAAGAGGTCGTCCATGTCGAGTGACGTTTGGGGGCCCTACTCGGCCATACGAACAGATAGAGACTTGAAACTAATATCACTGAAAGACGGCATCCCCACGATGGAGTGAGTCGAGTTTCGTGCATGTAGACCAACAAGAAGTGACACAGCATTGAAGTTGGGGTCAAGAGGTCGTCACATTTGCATAGATTAACATATGGAAGCAGGAGATTTTCCCGCCTCCTCATTTCCATCTATGATCATTGGAAATATAGAAATGGAGCTGAATTAGCATGAAATGCTACATGAAGGGGGACATGTGGGCTATGGTTGCGTTCGTCTCTTTGAGGTCTCTCAGAAAATGTGCTTCAAACTCTTATAACTCATACTATGACTGACTTTGCTCCAGAACAGCGCCACCTAGGTGGCCTTCAGATATGTGGTAGAGCACCTTGAGAGCTTTCCAAACATGTCTGTTTCTCACCCCTGACTGCTTACGTTGAGGAGATACAGCACTGTAGCAAGCCAAAAAGTGGATCTTTTGCTGCCCCCTAGCAAAGATGAAAATTTGCCCATCCCCCACTCATCCAGGACTGAAAATACTTTCTGAGCTCTCTGACCAGGATCTCCCTAGATGGCATTTATCACCATAGTCCAATCTGTCTGATCATGGGATATGAGATAGAACTTACAGTGAGTCAAGCTTTGTAAAATTTTGGTGCTTCTTGTTACTAAGTTTCACCCTATAAAAGGTCAAAGGTCACACCCAGATTTCCATCTGTTGGTGAACCCATGTTACAAAAGCTCATCTATTTACATAGTAATTTCTCTCATTTTTGCCCCAGTGAAATGTCATGTGGAAACAACCTGGAGGATTTCTGTCGAGGGGTCTATAGTCACCAAAGAGAGGGCTATATGCGACATAAGCTTGAAGATTTTCTGTGCATGTTTTTTCCAAAAAGTTATCCCATCTAAATCTCACACTGCTGTTGTTATAGATAGGTCAGAATGCTCCCAGACGCACTTTTCACCAGGTTTTGTCATGGATTCCCTTTGCCAGCCTGGTAACTACACTTGATTGGTTCTAATCATCTGCCACCTTGCTCACTGCTCTCCCTAATCACCTTCACCTGTCCCACTCTGCTCTGTCTCCCTTAGCCTCGTTAACTCTCCAGCTGCACTGCATTTGCCAGTAACCACGCTCTGCATTTAAAGCCCTGTGTTTCAGTCATTTCTTGTCAGATCGTCTGCAAGCTCACTCGTGTTACCAGTCTGCTCCTGGTTTCTCTGACTCCTGTACCCGGACCTGCCTGAACTCTGCCCTGTTCACCCATCCCGGAAACCCGACCTGCCTTTGTCTTCGACACCGATCTCTCTTCTGCCCCGGTAATTTCGACCTGCCTTCTGCTTGACTCTTGACTTGGATTTGCCCTGAACTGTGCCGCTGCCTTGTTTTCGCCTGCTGTTGTGTGTGTTTTCCCCAGGACCTCCCGGATTCTCCAGCTCCAGGATTTGCTTCCCACTTCCCTGGGGAGGCACACACAGAGCACCTTGGACCCCCCCCGGAACCCGGAAACCCTGGTGATCCCTGTAACCCTGGAACCCTTGGAAGCCCAGAACTCTGAACACTTCTCCTTCCCACTCCCCTTCCCTAATTCAATAAATAACCTTCTGGGTTCGAACGCACTCGGTTCCTCCGTCTCATACTTGACAGGTTTCTAGTTGCTTCCGTTCCCATTTTACAATACCTCAAAATTTTAGATTTTTGGAAGGTTGCCGCCCTCTAGCTTCAATACATAAAAGTATAGGTAGTTGGGAAGTGTATGACTGTGATCGTCCCACTGAGGGCTTTCCAAAAATGTGTGTTTTTGTCCTACGACCAAGTTGATCATTTGCCCAGACCCTTCTCATCAGCCTAGACTCAACCAACTGCTGGTCTTGAGCTCCCCCATTGGCCTGAACCCAAACCAATGGTCAGCTTTATTATCCCTGAGGGGCACATTGTGGGACAGCGAGCATCGCTCCCTTATAAATTGGACAAAAAGGTTGTATAAAGTGGAGACTACCACCTTGTGAAAGACTTTTACAATACCCTGAAGTATACAAAACCATATTTCAATCACATAGACTGAAATATATAAGAAGGTGGAATGGAGGCTATTTTCTATACAAGTAATATAATATGTTGGGTTAGGAAGAATGACAAAATGTGGAATATTATAGTGGAATTTCAAAAAATTATACTATACTGCCATCTAATGGTCACTGTATGTAAATGGAAGTTTTATTAAAAAAGTTGGAATATTTAGTTGGAATGTGGAATTGCGCAATACCAGATTTAATAGTAGTACATACAAATCTGGAAGCCTATTATGGAAGCATGGAAGCGCCATTCATTTTCAATGGAGATCTCCTAACCCTAACCCTAACCCTAACCAACCCTAACCAACCCTAACCCTAACCAACCCTAACCCTAACCCTAACTAACCCTAACCCTAACTAACCCTAACCCTAACCCTAACCCCAACCTGGAGTCTAACCCTAAACCTAACCTCAGTAAGACCTACGCCTAATCCTAACCCTAACCCTAACGTGCTCTAAACTACTTTCTGTGCAGTGACATTTTTCATCAACACTTTGTACAATTTTCGGAATTTTTCAAAAAATACATTGATTCCTATGGGAAAACGGTTTTCTCGCGATAACTCGAGAACGGTACATCCTAGAGACTTGCAACCCGTCTCCGTCTACCATAATTCGGCCACGCCCGACACGTAGACACCAAGCACGTGTCTCTACGACCTTCCGTTCCGGAGATATCAACAAAAAAACTTGTTTTTTGACCATAACTCCGCCCACCTATTACGGACATCGACGATCCTAGTATCCATCAACGCGGCCTGACGAGACAAACACATGAAGGTATGGCACATTTTGATACAACCTTCCTATCGAGAGTTATTCACAAATATGTCATCCTCAAATATGTCATCGTGGTTATCATCCCCATTCCTAACCCTAACCCTAACCCTAACCCTAACCCTAACCTAAACCTAAACCTAAACCTAACCCTAATCTCAACCCTAAACCTAACCTTAGTCCTAACCTTAGCCCTAAACCTAAACCTAATCCTAACCCTAATCCTAGTCCTAATCCTAACCCTAATTCGGATCACACAATTCATAAGAGTAGAAATTATAGGGGTCAAAATATTTTCATTTGGCAAAGAAAGGGTTAAAAATTCATGGATTAAATAATAATTGGCATTACAAGGGTTAAAAATTCATGGATTAAATAATAATTGGCATTACAAGGGTTAAAAATTCATGGATTAAATAATAATTGGCATTACTAGGGTTAATAATTCATGGATTAAATAATAATTGGCATTACAAGGGTTAATAAATTAATTACACACATAAGAAATAATTCATTAGTTCATAAATAATATATTTTATTATAATACATGGGTTTTATTCTTTAATTTAATTTGATTCGGCATTTAAGGGGTTAAAAACAGGGTTAAAAACAAAGTTAATATCATCGACGCAAAACTTCATGCGCAAAATTTGTAACGCCAACAGCGCCTATATAAAGAGCGCAGAGCTGAGAGAGCTCATTTCACATGAAAACACAGACAGAGAAGCAGCTAGATCACTTCAGTTATTTAGTGTGCAGCCTGAGGAAGACTCATATTGGTCGAAACGTCGCGTTTTTTTCGTTTTTTTTCGAAAATTGCACACCTTCCTTAGTTCATTAGTATACATTTTGATTTTTAATTTTTTGAAAAAAATAAAAAATAAAAAAACAGTTACTTACCTTTACTTACCTTATACCTACCTGATCCTTTCCCACGTTTGGGATTGCGTTTTACTTTGGTTTTTTTTGGATTGCCCGTCCACAGAAAGATGGACGGAGACTGGACAGTGGTCCGTTACGGTCGGCGGCGCAACAGGGCCCGCCGACAGCCTCGGGACCAGGGGAACGGACGTCCATGGGGGACGGACCGTGCACGTGCCTCTTCCTTCGGGAGGAGGACCTACTTTTTCTCACCCCCTAACCCTAACCCTAACCCTAACCCTAACCCTAACCAACCCTAACCAACCCTAACCCTAACCAACCCTAACCCTAACCCTAACTAACCCTAACCCTAACTAACCCTAACCCTAACCCTAACCCCAACCTGGAGTCTAACCCTAAACCTAACCTCAGTAAGACCTACGCCTAATCCTAACCCTAACCCTAACGTGCTCTAAACTACTTTCTGTGCAGTGACATTTTTCATCAACACTTTGTACAATTTTCGGAATTTTTCAAAAAATACATTGATTCCTATGGGAAAACGGTTTTCTCGCGATAACTCGAGAACGGTACATCCTAGAGACTTGCAACCCGTCTCCGTCTACCATAATTCGGCCACGCCCGACACGTAGACACCAAGCACGTGTCTCTACGACCTTCCGTTCCGGAGATATCAACAAAAAAACTTGTTTTTTGACCATAACTCCGCCCACCTATTACGGACATCGACGATCCTAGTATCCATCAACGCGGCCTGACGAGACAAACACATGAAGGTATGGCACATTTTGATACAACCTTCCTATCGAGAGTTATTCACAAATATGTCATCCTCAAATATGTCATCGTGGTTATCATCCCCATTCCTAACCCTAACCCTAACCCTAACCCTAACCAACCCTAACCAACCCTAACCCTAACCAACCCTAACCCTAACCCTAACTAACCCTAACCCTAACTAACCCTAACCCTAACCCTAACCCCAACCTGGAGTCTAACCCTAAACCTAACCTCAGTAAGACCTACGCCTAATCCTAACCCTAACCCTAACGTGCTCTAAACTACTTTCTGTGCAGTGACATTTTTCATCAACACTTTGTACAATTTTCGGAATTTTTCAAAAAATACATTGATTCCTATGGGAAAACGGTTTTCTCGCGATAACTCGAGAACGGTACATCCTAGAGACTTGCAACCCGTCTCCGTCTGCCATAATTCGGCCACGCCCGACACGTAGACACCAAGCACGTGTCTCTACGACCTTCCGTTCCGGAGATATCAACAAAAAAACTTGTTTTTTGACCATAACTCCGCCCACCTATTACGGACATCGACGATCCTAGTATCCATCAACGCGGCCTGACGAGACAAACACATGAAGGTATGGCACATTTTGATACAACCTTCCTATCGAGAGTTATTCACAAATATGTCATCCTCAAATATGTCATCGTGGTTATCATCCCCATTCCTAACCCTAACCCTAACCCTAACCCTAACCTCCGGGATTCCTCATTCGAGGGTCCTGGCTCTATTCCACACCCTAACCCTAACAACCCTAATTGTTAGGATTAGGGTTATCAATTAGGGTTAGGGTTAGGGTTAGGGTTATCGGTTAGGGTTATCGGTTAGGGTTATCAATTAGGGTTAGGGTTAGGGTTAGGGTTAAGGTTAGGCAAAAATTTTCCCCGACCGCTTTGCGGTCGGGGAATATGATACCCAGCCGCATTGCGGTTGGGGAGCATCTTTTTTGTGCATGCTCCATCCAGACCTGCAACAGCTCGTCCTTTATCCCTCTTTTACTTTTAATTCAAGCTCTGTGGGAATCTGGTGTTCAGTTTATGAATCCATGTTCGTTCTGCTCTCTGCCTCTGGGCCAGGGTTGGGGTTTGATTCGAGGGCAGAGGCTCTGCAGACCAATCGTGCTGAATAAAGTGTTTAACCAGCTGAGTGTGGGAGTCTTTCTTTCTCAACATGTTATATCTGTGTTGTGTGAATCTGGTATGGATTGTGTTTCCTGTCTCACCAACATATTGAAGGCCACATTGTTTACAACTGATGATACACAATATTTGGATTTGATATTTCCCTGATTGTACATTTTGAAGATGTTTTTGTTGTGTCTGTTTGATACCCACCTCAGCTGTTTACAGAAATCACTCATGTTCTTCTTTTTGGAATTTGGATTGGTTTAATTGTGGCTCTCACCAGGTAATCCTTTAAGTTTTTGTTCCTTCTGAATGCAGCAATGATCCTACAGTCACTGAGAAGTCCTCTTCCTTTTATGAGAGTTTCAAAGTTATTTCTGATATCTCTAACCAGCTTCACTGTGGGGGCAGAATATGTGGTGACCAAAGGAATGATGGTGGACACCTGAATGGGTTTCATTCGGAGGAACGTTTTGGAGCAGTCTCTAAGGAAGGTCCTAGAGTCCCCTCTGCTAGATAGTGCAGAGAAGAGCACCCTAGAGGCCTGAATGCAGTGTGCAGATCCTATGGAACATAAGTAACTGTGATTTAACCAGACCTGCAAATGTGTGTTTGTGGTGAAAGTTGGTTTTGTGGAGTAAAGCATGTGTGTCAGTTTCTTTGAAAAACACCTTAATATCCAGTCTATTAGTCTCATTAAATTTGGGTCCTTTGAATGTTGTTGTATCCAGAAAGTCAACTGAATTGTTAATGTTAATTTTATAGATAAATTAAAGTTATTAAGAGTGTTCAGTAATAACTGGAAATCCTCTTCTGAATGTGTCCAGTGGGGTATTGCACGAAACCAAGATAAGGGATTAAGCCGGGAAATGTTAGTTATCCTGGCTGAAATTAGCCTCAAGTCAGTTGCATGAAAGCAGGTTGAAGTTAACCCGGCCCAGTTACTATGGTGATTTATTCTCTGCACCTGCTCCAGACCAGGCTAACAACCAGGCTAACATTATTCCCAGGGGTTCATCTGGCAGTTCTACTGTCAATCTTGTGACAAATTAATGGGTTTTACAGCATGTCCATGGTCTTTCTACATATGTTGCATCATTTTAATTAACCTGTGTGGCGAGGGGTAGGGTAAATGATTACACTAACAAAAATTAAATACGTTTGAGAAATTTAAAGGTTGCACAACAACGCCACCATGGGAATTTCACCCAGAGAGTTTTGGGGTTTTTAAACAGTAGACACATAGGTTCATTCTATTCACTTGCTAAGAGACGTGGTACAAGGTATACAAATGTTTTTGTTATTACAATCAATTAAAAAGGATAAAATGGTCCAAGTCATCCACACAAGGGAAGGGAAACTAGTCAGGGTCAGAGGCTTACCGGGTGGACAAGTGTTAGTGATCGGTTCACCCAAAATAACTAATTAGAAAAGGATCTCACACACACACACACACACACACACACACACACACACACACACACACAGGCCTCCGACCCGCAAACAGGGATAAAATAATTACTCAGACAGAAGAAATAAAACAATTAACAGGTTAAACTTAGCAACAGAAATGTACAAAAAAATATATATAACTAACTAAACCCTTTCAAATATTTAAAATAGTAACCAGAAACTAAAGCAATACACTTAATTCAAAGAAAATAGACAATTTAGAATCTAATTGAACTCAAAGAAACAAGAAAATGGATCAAATTAATGTTAATCGAGAGAATAAACCTATGCAAATAACCCAAATTAATTCATACAACCCACACCTCTCACACTCATACAAGTAAACCATTAAGAAGAAGTCACTCAGCCCAAGCATGCGTGGCTATGCCATGCAGAGCTGCTGTGCCAACTAGACTGCAGCAAAAGTCTTAGTTTGGAGAGCCAGCAGTTTAACAATTGTCCGTTGATAGAAGGCCGCAGTCAAAATGCCACCCTAGCAGGCAACACAGCGGAGCAGCAGCAAGCAGCCGCAAAGCAGACAGAGCAAGCAAGAACAAGCAAGCAGGCAAAGCGAAAGGCGAGCTGGCACAAAGAGCAGAGACAAAGCAGCAGCGGTCCGACCTGTGGTTCCACCTGATCAAAACAACATAAGCACTATTCAACTAATCTGAAAGTGATACGGCTGCGGAAGAGAAAAACACACCTTCAGCAGAAGTAGAGGCGCACACACACACTGATACAGGCGGGAGGAGGAGAGCAACAGATCCGGACATCAGCATTTCCTATGACCACACTAGCATTAGCCGCCTGAACACAAACACCACCATGCAGAGAGAGAGGACACTTACCACAGCCAAAGGAGAGCTCATATGAGCTCTGTTACGTGCCATGTGGTTTCTGTGGTTTCTTGCTTCCTTTTCCTTTTCTGCAGGTACCGCCCCCTTTTCTCCCCACTGATTGGTGATTGGCATCAGCTGTGGCTCGTCAGGCAAACACCTTAAGAACCTGTGGAGCTGATTCCAGGGCTGGCAGTTGGTCTTCTGGTTGTGTGCTGAACTGAGCTGTGTGCTGAACTGAGCTGTGTGCTTGTTCCTGGTGTTCCTGGTGTTCCTGACCAGCGGTGTGGTTTGTCTGCCACTCATTGATCGGTTTCCCTTGTTTTTTGGAAGCTCGTCCTTAGTTTTCTAATTAATAAATTGAGTTTTTGGTTTGGATCTCTTGTGTTTGAGTATATATATTTGTTGTGTTGTTTTATTTGTTACGTCCCTACCCCTAGACACAATCGGGGTCGTAACAAGCTCATATGAGCAACACGTGCAGCAGCACACACGCTGTAGCGGAGAGGAAACCGACCTCTTACCCGGAAGTGATGCAGAAGAGCAAGAGAGAGGGCCGTCCTAAATACGGGCCTCTGTTCAGGGATAGGCTAACAGACCATCGGGGTGCATTCAAGATCTCTCATGTGCAATGCATAGGTTAAGCTATGCTGCCACACCTGCATTAAAATATTACTGACAGGCTATATTGTCGTTTCATTAAAGTCTGTTGACTGTTTAATTGCAACAGTCTTTTTATAGTGATTCATGTGGTATCATTATTACTGTCAGGCCTAGTGTTATATTGCTATACTAATGAAGACTGCTTGTCAAATTGCCATCAGAGCTTTGATGAATATGTGTATTATTGCTGTTATTGAGATTATAAAAAGTGACCAATAAAGTTGCAAAGGTGGTATCAATTAAGTCTGGGTTAGGGTTAGGGTTAGCCTAACCCTAAAATTAATCCTAACCCTAATCCTAACCCCCAACCCGATCCTAACCCTAATAGAGACCCTTCTGTCCCTGAGTATTGTCCTTTAAGGACCCTTTCCGCAAGAAGCGATGATTAATTCCACATGGCCGATGCTTCGTCCACATACGGCAATAGAACATGTGAGGTACGCAAAAGTCCCTAGATAGGGCATTTCCGGGACGAAGGAGTCAACAGAAGGACGGAGAAGTGTGGGTAATTGGACACGAGAAGGATAAAACATAAGGGAATTCGGCAAAGAAATAGGGGCTAAAAACAATTTTTTTGGGGGGTACAGTTTATTAGTTAAAAAAATAAATAAATACATACAAACAATTATAAACAAGTTAAAAACAATTAATACTTACCTTAACCTAAATACTTACCATAATTTGAAAACTAAAAGGAAAAGAAAGGGTTAAAAATAATTCGACACGGAATAAGGGCTAAAATACGGGAAACATTCCACACGAAATTTCTGAGGAGGGAGAGTATAAAGGGGAGACACAGAGCAGCATCAGTCAGTTTGGCACGGAGCAGTAAAGGAGCAACATCTCTCCTCTCTAAAAGCAGGTCCAGGTGGCTTGCCTGAAGAAGTCCACAGATATGGACGAAACGTTGCGAGCACCACCTATGGACCAAAGAAGAAATGGTTAACCACAATTGGAAATAAATAAAAGCAAAACGAAAAAATATGAAAATATTTAAAAAAAAAAAACAGAAAAAAATACAAAAATAACTACATACTTGATATAACAAAGGCAAAATTGCTAAATATAATATAATCACATTTAAGGACAAGCAAGTCACACAAACAAACAACAATAACCCACGGGTTCCCGACTTCCCAATTTGGTTTAATCCTGAAAGGGACAGGAGTCTTCTGGGAAGAAAGGACAAAAAGGTCTAACAATAAACAACAATAACATGTGATCTAGTATAAATATAAACAAATATAAAATTATAGAAACGACAACCTAAGAACAGAAGATGGGGATGGGGGACTGACCTCCACATTGAAGGACCGTGCACTCACCGGGATCTAATCCCGGACTCAGTTCCCCTAACCCTAACCCACCTAACCCTAACCCAAGGATTGATTACTCCTATCTTTAAAAGTGGAGACAACCGCAATCCTAATAATTATAGGGGCATTTGTGTGAATTCTAATTTAGGGAAATTGTTTTGTAGCATATTAAATTCAAGAATACTGTCCTACCTGACTGATGGCAATGTATTAAGTTAATCACAAATTGGCTTCATACCTAAACATAGAACAACAGATCATATATTTACTCTGCATACTCTAATCCAAAATCACTTACATCAAAAAAATAAAGGGAAAATATACGCTTGCTTTGTAGATTTCAAGAAAGCTTTTGACACAATGGTCTTTTCTATCAGTTACTCAAAAATGGTATTGGAGGCAAAGTTTATGATCTTATTAAATGGAAATACTCAGAAAATGAGTGTGCCATAAAAATTGGAAAGAAAAGAACAGATTTTTTCAAGCAGTGTCGCTGAGTCCATCAAGGCTGTAATATGTCCCTGACACTTTTCAATATATATAGATGAATTATCAAAATTACTTAAACTCCCCAACCCCAGGACTTGACTTAGAGGGGAAGGAAGTCAAATGTCTGTTTTATGCAGATGACCTCCTACTTCTATCGCAAACCAAACAAGGAATGCAAGAATATCTGGATATACTCCATGATTACTGTATTAATTGGGCAATCAAAGTAAACCTAGATAAAACAAAACATGTAGTATTTCAAAAGAAAGCAAGATCACAAGCTAAAAAGTATCAATTCAATTTGGGAGAGACAACACCATGGAATACATCTACCTTGGCCTGACTATCACTGCTTCTGGACGTTTTCTTAAAGCTGTGAGTGCACTGGCAGATAAAGCCCATAGAGCATATTATAGCATACGAAAAATCTTATTCAAATTTAACCCCCCAATCAAGATCTGGCTTAAAATTTTCCAAAATATCATAGAACCAATCCTCCTATATGGAAGTGAAGTTTGGGCCCCCTTAATTAAAGAAGAGCACTGGGACTCAAACCCTGTTGAAAAAGTGCATCTTGAGAGTCCACAGAAACTGCCCAAACCACGGCTGCAGAGCAGAGCTGGGCCAGTTCCCCCTCTTAATTAAAATTAAAAAGAGAACCATCAAATTTATGAACCACTTGATAGAGTCTGATTTAGACTCATACCAGCACAGGGCATACTTGGACCAGCGGGGCTGTCTGAACCCAGAAAAAATCAGAGTCCCAAGTCAAAATGACACTACAAAAATAATTCCATACTCACAAATAAAACAAATTGACAAAGATAATAAACAAAAATATTGCAAACAGTGGAAAACAGAAACTCAAACAATCAATAAATTAGAATGTTATAATTTACTAAACAAAGAGTTTAAATTGGCCCAATACTTAACCCAAATAAAACACCCCCAACAAAATACAGATTTAGTGATCATAATCTTGCCATTGAAACTGGTCACCATAAAAAAGAATGGCTAGAAAGAGAAAAAAGAATTAGTGTCCACTGTGAAACAGGAGAAGTAGAGACAGAAAGTCACTTTCTCACATACTGTCCCAAATACAAAGAAATTAGAGAAAAATTATTTCCCAAATTTAAAGAAAAAATCCCAGACTTCCTCACCCTCCAACAGGGCAAAATTATTCAAATCCTTCTGGGAGACGACAGCTCCACTGTAGAACTGGCAGGAGAATATGTCACTGCATGTCACACATCAAGACATGTCTCAATGTAAGACATGATGTTTACTGTTATCAATATTCTCATGATCACTTATTATTGTTCATTATTTTACACACACACCCACACACATACACACACACACACTCCTTTTCTATTTATTTATTTTCTGTTTTTCATTCTATAGATGTACTTTGTAATTCTTTATAACTCTGATGTTTATTGTTTGTTTCATTATATCTTTATGCTTTGGCAACATAGTCTTTGTGACAGTCATGCCAATAAAAGCTGAATTGAATTGAATTGAATTGAATTGACAGACAGAGAGAGCCTGAATCAGGGACAGAGAGACAGACAGAGATAGAGAGAGACAGACAGTGACAGTGACAGAGAGAGACAGACAGAGACAAGGACAGAGAGAGAGAGAGACAGAGATAAGGGGCAGGGACAGAGAGAGATAGACAGAGACAGACAGAGATAAGGGGCAGGGACAGAGAGAGAGAGACAGAGAGAGACAGACAGAGAGAGCCTGTATCAGGGACAGAGAGACAGACAGAGATAAGGGGCAGGGACAGAGAGAGAGACAGACAGAGAGAGCCTGAATCAGGGACAGAGAGACAGACAGAGACAGAGACAGGGACAGAGAGAGCCTGAATCACTTACTGAAGTTACTGAACAACCTGCCTGCCAAGTAGCTGAGGAAGTGTATATGAGAGCTGCAGCTGTTTTTAAGGCAGAAGAAGGTCACAGAAAACACTGATCACATTTTGGTTTTTACTCTTAAATGCACTTTATGTGAAATTAATGCATAAACACTTACTTTTAAACTTTTTAAACTTAAACTCTGTCAGTGTGAAACTGCTGTTACTGTATGCTGAGCTTTGAGTCATGACAGTTTAGGCTTCTCTAAAGACTATTATTAACCACTTAACGCACGCTGTTCCTCCTACGGGACGGGACGGATGTTAGGAGGTAGCCACAAGTTCTTCTGGATGTTTTAAACACCAACCCTTAAACATATATACTCATGCCGTACATCGTTGGAAAGCTTAGATTGTCCTGATTCATTCAAGACCACTCACAACTTATATGGTTGCTCACAGCCGTAATAGTATTAGCGATTAGCTCGGCTAGCCCCTGAGCTAAGTGAGAAAAGCTATAATGCCTACATACCTTCAAAGTCTTCCCTTTATCCACAACGATCATCTTATGACTCAGGACTTTCTGTACAGCTCGCCAAGTATCCGTTCTTGTGAAATATGAAATCCGTTTCCATAAAACCGAAATACTTTCCTGAATATATCCATGTATTTAGTCCAACACGTAACGTAATAACACAAATAACAAACTATATACGGTTCGTTTACGTCATTTCCTGACCTGCACGTCCATCTCAGAGTACACGTGACTAGATGTTTACGACCGTGAGGCTCTTCTGCTTCTGACGACACCACACACAGGCCAATCGGTGTTTAGGATTAGGCAGTACATGTCTCCAAAGCCAATGAGGACATGTGACCGACAACAATGACGACATGGCTTTGATTGACTGCTGTTCTAGCCTATGGAAATATTCGGTGAAATGAAGTTGATAATCTTTTAGCCAATAGTCAGAGGTTTCCAACGGTGTATGACACTAAGCTATCAGGTTTGGCTGTCCATAAACAAACTCCAAGCGTAACCGGCGTGCGCCCGGTGCGTAAAAGAGTTGAACCATATATCATTACGCACTCGGCATTTTGGTACACGGTTGGTTCTTCTTCGACTTGACATATGACTTATAGCAAAATAAACAGATAGATATATAGATAGATATGGCCAAACAAAAAATATATGGTTATATGTAATAATAATAATAATAATAATAATAATAATAATAATAATAATATTAATAATAATAATAATATGGCGTCAGCTTTCATTAGAGACCAAGATTTTGATTGTAGGCAAAGGGGATGTGAAGTTATAGGTGTTTGATTGCGGTTATACAGCTTTGGTAACCAAGTGTCCATTTGGAGTCTCCAAAAAGGACCTGAGGAAAACGCATGGACATACCTGTTGAAAAATAATTCTGAAAAATTCATCTTTTGGTCTTTTGACTCCAAATTTGGACTGCATGAAGCCAAGACCTGTGGCTGTGGCCTCATTGTGTCTATATCCCGCTGAGAGTCCCTGAATGTCTGTACACATGTTATTGTAAAGACAAACCTATGGGCGAGTAAACAACTCCATCATTGTAACCTCTGCTACTCTTTGTCAGTAAGTCACAGAATCACACAGACACTTTTACAAGAATCCTGAGAGTGTTTCCTTTCCAATGATACCAGACACATCTCTGAGTCTCAAACTATGTGGGATCTGTGCTGCTCACAACTTGGGCATGTCGTTTAGGCTAACAGCATAAAAAACAGGGGCGTGTGTTAAGTGGTTAAAGGAGTATATTCAATGAGGATTGTAATCATTTATTTAATTCATTAATTAATAAAAAGGGGCTTGCTGCTAGAGATACAACATTATGGTTCTAATATTTCCCAGAATGTATATAAAACAATAATAATATTTTAAAATGATTAGTAATGTATAATATTAATCAATATTAGAATGCATTGTAAAGACAAAGAAGATTCGGAGTGTGGTGACAATTCTATACAGAAGCAAAACATTGAGACAGGAGCATGTTCAGAAATATCTCCAGTGAGAGGGAGAGAAACAAGGTACCTGTGTCTTTAAACGTCAAAGCCAAGGCAAGTCACAGCAGACTCAGGGTGGGGGAGGGGATGGCCCTTAACAGCCTACCAAACTATTTTTCTAAGTGACCTTCAGTATCAAGGTTTCTCTTTTACAATGAGGTGCTGGAGCTACAATATCAAAATCACAGTATCAGTCTTTACTAAATATTGTCTGAATATGCCTGAATTTCATGTCAAATAATTTTTCATAAATAACATTTTTTTTCTTTTCTAAATGTATATTTCAAATGTAATATTAATTTTGATAGGCATATCTGGTGTAAAACGTGTGATAAGCTCAAATAAACAGCATTTAAAAACGGCAGAGTTCTGTTGGTCTGTTTCTCAGAGTGAACTGGTGCCATACTGCGGCTGTGTCTCAATTCCGACCCAACTGCGAGGCTGCATCCTCGAAGTACGCGGCCTTTGCGGCCTTCGAAGGATGCAGCCTTCTGAGGAACCTCCGAAGGATGCATCAACCGTTGTTAAATGAGACGGTCTAGCCTTCGAGGCATTTCCTGGTTGCGTCACCAGCTGTTCCCACCCTTAAGACGAGAAAGACGTCTCGACCGAAAAGACAGTGAAAAAGCTGACAAAATTATAAGAGAGAAGAAAGGAGAAGAATAAAGGAAAGGAGAAGAAAGAAGGAAAACACACAAGAAAGAAAGAAAGAAAGAAAGAAAGAAAGAAAGAAAGAAAGAAGAAAGAAGGAAAACACAAGAAAGAAAGAAAGAAGGAAAACACACAAGAGAAAGAATAATAAAATAATAATAATCTGTAAATAGTTATTTCTGATGTATTTTTTGTAAATAGTGAAATGTTTCATCACTTGATAATAAAAGAAAATATTTAATCTGTATTGAAATCATTATAATGAGTTTTGTCTTATTAGTCTTATTTGGCTCCATCTGGTGGTAGCTGTGAATAGCAGGATTCAGGAGGAAGTGACCTCACAGTAAATATTGGGGTAACAGGAAATAAGCACCAGAAAGTTCTTTTTCTCCTCACACTCAGAAAGTGAGCAACATAGTGCAGCTGTCTGTTAAATCCTGTGCTTTAAAGCCTACAAAACGGCTTCATCTGTAAGTTATGTTCTGTTTACAGTTATATTAACAATTGTATATGGTCAAGGTACAATATTTTCGGATATTTAGTTTATTAGTGACTCTGTGTTAGAGGTTGCACTTTTAAGCAATTGTTTACATTTGTTTTTCTATTATTCTTATTTCACTCATGTAGTAGTACTGACATTTACTTATAAGGGCTCATTGTTTTGTATTTGTGTTTTTTCACAGTTTTACAAAAAGATGTAAGATATTTCTTCAAGTAAATCCTGCCAAACACAACAACCTGCCTGTTCCTTGGAGGATCAAAATTGAGAGAAATATTTGTGTTAAGCTAGCTGTATAGCTAAAGACCACGTTGCCTGCAACCACTTTTAGTGAGGACAGCATAGTAAAAAGATGAACACACATCGTGGGAATTAAAGACAGACTAGCTACGCTGCACTTCATAGTCATGGAAGACACAATCAAGAGAGCAAACAGTAAAGGCTCGCAAGATGGCATTGAATCAGATTCAATCCGCTCCTCCAGAAAATCACGCTCTTCACGCTCATCAACAAGCTCTAGAGTCAGCTTAGAAGCAGCAAGAGCCCGTGCTAAGGCTGAGGCAGCCAAAACCAGACTGGCCTTCACAGAACGAGAGAGTGAACTCAAAATTGAGAAAGCCAAGCTTGAAGCGAAAATTGATTACATCCAGCTACAAAGCAAAGCTGAAGCAGCCAATGCAGAAGCTGTTGTGTTAGAGGCTGCAGCAGCAGTAGATTTGGAAAGCACTGACAAAATTCAAGAACTTGAGTTGTTGCCCCTACAAGAGAGCGCATCAAAAAGAACTGATGATTATGTAACCCAGCATGCCCAGCAACACTTAACAGAGGCCCCTACAGAGGAAAAGGATGTTCATTACCCGTCACCTCCCATTCTCACACCCAAGCATGACTATTCTGTTCAGAGTGAGTCGCATGTCATAAATAGGAGGCCGTCATACCAACTGAGAGACACACAGTTTCACCCAGATTTACCACAACAGATAAATTATGATTACCAGCAAAGTGTTCTGCCAAATACGCCATACCACTTAGCCAAAACAAACCCAGATACAATGACAGCTGATCTTGCCAAATTTCTTGCAAAAAACCAGCTTATTTCCTCTGGATTGACGAGGTTTGATGACTTACCTGAACACTTCCAAGCTTGGAGGGAGACCTTCATCAACACGATTGAACACCTTGACCTGTCAGCCAGCGAAGAGATGGACTTGCTGATCAAATGGCTGGGCAAGGATTCAAGCGAGCAGGCACTCAGAATTAGGTCTATAAATGTTAGACAACCTGCTCTTGGTCTCAGAACAATTTGGGAGAGACTGAACAAAAGATATGGATCCCCAGAGGTAATTGAAAGAGCTCTGTTTAGTAAAATAGAGAATTTCCCTAAAATCCACAACAGAGATAGTCAAAAACTCCAAGAGCTGGCAGACCTACTAACAGAAATGGATGTTGCCAAAAAGGACGGGTATCTGCCAGGTCTAGCCTACCTTGACACAGCACGAGGAGTGCAGCCCATCATTGAGAAGCTGCCGTTTTATCTCCAAGACAAGTGGTTGTCCCAAGGATGCAGATATAAAAGAGAACATTGTGTTGCCTTTCCACCATTCGACTTCTTCAAGGAGTTCATCTGCAGAGAGGCTGAAGAAAAAAATATTAATCTACACACTCTCCCTCTCCCTACAACCACTTACAGGAAAGATAAATTAAATCAAATGAAACCTGTTGCTGTACATAAAACAAACATATCATCGTCACCAGACACAGTGACCAAAACAGAGAATCAAGACAAGTTGTGTCCCATACATAACAAACCCCACTCACTGAAGAAATGCAGGGGGTTCAGAAAAATGAGTTTGGATGACAGAAAGAAATTCTTGAAAGAGAACAATATATGCTTTCGCTGCTGTGTTTCCACTACTCACCAAGCAAAATCCTGTGATACACCCATCAAATGCACAGAGTGTAACAGCGATAAACACCTTGCTGCTCTGCACCCGGGTCCAGCTTCACAGTTAAAGCCAGTATTCCCCCCTTCATCAGAGAACGGCGGGGAGAAAGAGGACACAGAACAGCCAGACGTCACATCGAGGTGTACCAAGGTATGTGGTAAAGACTTTAAAGGCAAATCCTGTGCAAAGATCTGCCTTGTGACTGTGCACCCCAATGACAATCACAAGCTACAGAGAAGAATGTATGTCATTCTAGATGATCAAAGCAACGTGTCATTAGCAAAATCAGACTTTTTTGACATGTTTAACATAAGAGGAGCACCAACCACATACACCCTCAAAACCTGTGCAGGGATGGTAGAAACAGCTGGCAGAAGAGCCCAAGGATTCACAATTCAATCTGTCGATGGAGGAATAAACATGCCATTGCCTACACTCATTGAATGTAATGAAATCCCTAATAACAGATCAGAGATCCCGACACCAGAAGCTGCATACCACCACCCTCACTTAAGACAAATATCAAATAAAATCCCACCACTTGATCCAACTGCTGACATCCTGCTGTTATTAGGAAGAGATGTCATCAGGGCACATAAGGTTCGTGAACAGCACAATGGGCCTGATGATGCACCTTATGCACAAAGGCTCGACCTTGGATGGGTCATCATAGGTGATGTGTGCATAGGGGGTGTCCACAAGACAAGCACAGTGAGTGCAATGAAGACATGCATTCTGGACAACGGAAGACCGACATGCCTTAGCCCATGTGAAAGTCAGATACATGTGAAAGAAATCTATGGTAACAAAGATAATGGCCAGATTTCCCATCTCCACAAGTCCACACAAAGTACATCAGTGGCATCAAACAAAGATAATCTTGGAAAAACAGTTTTCTGTACAACAGAGAATGATAACCTCCTTGCTTACTCTATTGAGGACCTAACCTTTCTTCGTATTATGGAAAAGGAGTGCTTCCAGGACGAGAAAAACAGCTGGACCGCTCCTCTCCCTTTTCGTCATCCACGCAGACGTCTCCCTAACAATAGAGACTATGCTTACAGTCGTCTGAGGTCACTGCGGCGGACACTAGAGAAAAAGCCTGATATGAAAGCCCATTTCACTGAGTTTATGCAGAAAATGCTTGACAATAAACATGCTGAGCTCGCACCACCCCTCAAAGAAGGGACAGAATGCTGGTATCTCCCTACTTTCGGAGTTTATCACCCACAGAAACCAGGACAGATTCGTGTGGTGTTCGATTCCAGCGCTCAATATGATGGAATCTCACTGAATGATGTGTTGCTATCTGGTCCAGATCTGAATAACAGCCTCATAGGAGTGCTTCTCAGATTCAGAAGAGAACCTGTCGCAGTCACTGCAGACATACGTCAAATGTTCTACTGCTTTGTGGTGCGGGAGGACTGCAGAGACTTCCTACGTTTCCTGTGGTACCAGGAAAATGATCTCAACAAAGAAGTGGTGGAATACCGCATGCAAGTTCATGTTTTTGGGAACAGTCCGTCTCCTGCAGTGGCAATATCTGGCCTGAGGAAGGCAGCAAAACACCAAGAGGAGGTTTATGGCAGTGATGCAAGGCACTTTGTAGAGAGAGACTTTTATGTAGATGACGGGCTTGGATCATTTGCAACAGAAGCAGAGGCAATAGATGTTCTACGCCGTACTCAGAAAATGCTGGCTGCATCAAACATAACACTGCATAAGATAGCCTCAAATCGTACAGAAGTGATGGAGGCATTTCCTACAGAAGAAAGAGCAAATGATATAAAAGATCTCAACCTCACTGTAGATGACTTACCCGTCCAACGAAGCCTTGGTGTCAGCTGGGACATAATGTCAGACACATCACTTTTCATGTCCCTGAGAGTCAAAAGCCATTCACACGCAGGGGTGTCCTGTCAACAGTGAACAGTTTATTTGATACATTGGGTTTTTTGGCGCCTGTTACTATTGAAGGCAGACTGCTACTCAGGGAGCTTTCAACTCAAGACACAGAATGGGACACATGTCATCCCAAGGCCAAGTATGAAGATTGGAGAAAATGGCATGAATCACTGTCAACATTAAAAGAGGTACATATCCCACGCACATATGCATCCTTCTCCATTTCCAAAGCACAGCACACAGAACTGTGTGCTTTTTCTGATGCCGCTGTAAAAGCAATATCAGCAGTAGCATACCTGAAGGTTACAAATGAACAAGGCCAAGGTGAAGTAGGCTTCGTCTTCGGCAAGTCTAAGCTTGCACCCCAGCCTGAGCTGACAATTCCCAGGTTAGAGTTGTGTGCAGCTGTATTGGCCGTAGAGATTGCAGAGCTTGTCATCAGAGAGATCGACTTGAAAATGGAAACTGTCAAATTTTACACTGACAGCAGAGTTGTCTTAGGATACAACACAATGAGACAAGAAGATTTTATGTGTATGTGAATAATTGTGTACTATGTATCCGACAGTCAACACGACCAGAGCAGTGGCATTATGTTCCCTCAGAGTTGAACCCAGCAGATCATGGGTCCCGGTCTATTCCAGCTTCTCAACTTGAAAGCACTACATGTCTGACTGGACCAGCTTTCTTGACCAAGTCTGTGGGTTCAGAGATCAAGACTGAGGATGAAGCAACATATGACCTCATAAATCCAGAGTCTGATGCTGAGATTCGTGCCACTGCAACAGCTCTAATCACACAAATAACTGAAGATGGGCTGGGTTCAAAGAGGTTTGATCATTTTTCTTGTTGGAGCTCTCTCACTAAAGCTGTAGCCCGTCTTTGTCACATTGCACAATGCTTTTCACTCCCATCTGGCGAGCACAACTGTGTTGGCTGGCACATGTGCAAGAATGGATTATCAGTAGCTGACATCACTAAAGCAGAGCATGTCATCATAAAGTGTGTGCAGCAGGAAAGCTATTCCGAAGAACTGAAATGCATAAAGTCAAACTGTGACCTTCCCAAAACAAGCCCTCTTCATAAACTACGGCCAGTCGTTGACAGCGAAGGGCTGCTGAGAATAGGGGGACGCCTCGAGCAGGGACAACTTAAAACTTGTGAAGCCCATCCGATCATTATCCCAAACCGCCATCACATAGCAACTCTCCTTGTCCGCCACCATCATGAACGTGTGAAACATCAGGGCAGACACTTTACTGAGGGAGCAGTCCGTGCTAGTGGATTGTGGATAGTTGGAGGAAAACGTCTCATTAGCAGCTGCATTCACAAGTGTGTCACATGTAAAAAGCTGCGGGGAAGAATGGAGCAACAACAAATGTCTGATTTACCTGCTGAACGCCTGCAAGTAGACCCTCCATTTACCTATGTGGGACTCGATGTGTTTGGGCCATGGGAGGTCATCACACGTCGAACCAGGGGTGGCCAAGCGCAAGACAAAAGGTGGGCAGGTGGAGTTGCTCGACGGATTCTGGATTCCATGCTCATCCAGGTTGGACCCTTAAAACTCACACATGAAGTTTTAATCACTTTTATGGCGGACGTCAGTGCTATTGTGAATGCCAGGCCTTTGATCCCTGTATCCACCGACCCAGAGGCCCCTCTCATTCTAACCCCTTCCATGCTGCTGACACAGAAAATGGGTGCATCTCCCCCTCCAGTCAGTGACTTCTCGAAAGGAGATCTGCTGAAAAATCAGTGGAAGAGAGTTCAAGCTTTGGCAGAGACATTCTGGGCTAGGTGGCGGCAGGAATATCTGAACACACTACAGAGTCGACAAAAGTGGCAGTCACAAAAACCCAACCTAAAAGAAGGAGACATAGTTCTGATGAAAGACAGTCAGACAAAAAGGAATCAGTGGCCAATGGGAATCATCATGAAGGCTATTCCTAGCAAAGATGGACTAGTGAGAAAGGTGGAAGTCAAAGTAACAAGAAATGAGACAACCAAGATATTCTCCAGACCCATTTCTGAGGTGGTTCTTCTTTTCTCTCAGGAGGACAAAGAAACATCACTAGCCTCTACGTCAACTCACCAACCTCATCAGAATGAGGGTCGATGACACAACTGCTAATCAAGGATGTGACACGGACGTGTCACATAACCCACAACTTGTTGAAAGTAGACCCAGAGATGAGGAGCCTGGTTGATATACTTCAAGACATCAGTCATTTGCCTACAGCAGAATCAGAATCCAGTGATATAACAGTTATCCTCCTGTTCAGACTTAAAAAGAAATGTTATGTTATATTATTATATTGTTGTTATGTATGTAGTGGCAAATCTCTTAATATGCCAGGCGGGGAGTGTATTGGAATCATTATAATGAGTTTTGTCTTATTAGACTTATTTGGCTCCATCTGGTGGTAGCTGTGAATAGCAGGATTCAGGAGGAAGTGACCTCACAGTAAATATTGGGGTAACAGGAAATAAGCACCAGAAAGTTCTTTTTCTCCTCACACTCAGAAAGTGAGCAACATAGTGCAGCTGTCTGTTAAATCCTGTGCTTTAAAGCCTACAAAACGGCTTCATCTGTAAGTTATGTTCTGTTTACAGTTATATTAACAATTGTATGTGGTCAAGGTACAATATATTCGGATATTTAGTTTATTAGTGACTCTGTGTTAGAGGTTGCACTTTTAAGCAATTGTTTACATTTGTTTTTCTATTATTCTTATTTCACTCATGTAGTGTACTGATATTTACTTATAAGGGCTCATTGTTTTGTATTTGTGTTTTTTCACAGTTTTACAAAAAGATGTAAGATATTTCTTCAAGTAAATCCTGCCAAACACAACAACCTGCCTGTTCCTTGGAGGATCAAAATTGAGAGAAATATTTGTGTTAAGCTAGCTGTGTATAGCTAAAGACCACGTTGCCTGCAACCACTTTTAGTGAGGACAGCATATAATCCCTTGTTCTTCCTGAACAGTAGCACTTTATGCAACCCTGTTATAAATTGTACTGAAGTTGTAAATACTAAATGGAATAGACGTGTAACAATGAACAATATTTTTTATTTAATAACAACATAAAACATCAAAATCTTCACAATCAAATAATAAATAAAGAAAAATCATAAATAAACACAGTTCATAAATAAAATCAAATTAAACACATCTATATAGATGTATATTTATTTTTCTATTACTTTTTCCAGGAGAGAGAAGAGCCTCTCCATCCTGTCTTTCCCCTCCTGCTCCCTCCTCTCCTCTGCCTCATTTTGCCTTCTCATGTCCTCCTTTATGAGGTCAAGGAAGTCATCCTCCCTCCTCCTCTTCCTCCTGGGCCCTGGCTGGTCCTCATCCTCCTCTTCACTCTCCTGCTCACCCACTGCGGCACTTGGCCCTGGTGTGTCCTCACGGATGGAGGCAATGAGGACAGGGGGGGCAATAGATGGCCTCTGCCCCAGTACCTCATCCATGAGGACAAACCACGGCGAAGTGCCAGCAGTGGGCTTGCCACTGGCCCCCTCCCCTGTCCCTGGATATTTGCAATCCTAAGGCAGTGGAAATCAATCATGTCAGCAATTTTCAGCAAAAGTATTTAGTAACAGTAAAACTAATCCAAACCTGTAGGCTACCTACTTTTTTTTTTTTTTTTTTTTAAATTGTCCCATTTTTTTTTGGCCTGGTAGGGCTGGACCTTCCCCTCCAGCCCAATCTTTTCCAGTATTGCTCTAAACACAGAGGGAAGCAAGAGAAAAGGTAAACACAAGATCACATCAACACAGGGATGCAAAGATGTACAAAAATGGACATCAGCCTTACCTCCATCCCGCCGTGGCAGAGTTTTTGGCCCCCGTGAATAGATGGTCATTTTCCCCTCTTTGTTTAATCAGGAGCTCGGTTTGCTCCTTGCTCCCTAAAACAAAAATAAAACAAAATGTAATGTAAAACATGTTGTTTTTTACTATGTCAACAGACAAAAGGGTTCTAATATAGCAAAAAATTATCATAATAATGATAATAATGAAGTATAACATAATAGTGATAATCCCAAACGTAGCTCTTTATTAAAATCTAAATTTGTTCATCTTAGTCCATTTATATATATATATATATATATATATATATATATATATATATATATATATATATATATATATATATATATAAGATATAAGTCAAGTAATAAAATATATAAATAAGTAATTAGTAAAAGTATAAAAGTATAAGTAGTAATAAGTAAAACTAATTAAATAAAACAAACCAATACTTACACTTGAATGAAAAGTCTTCACCTGTTGGTGTCGCCATTGTTGTGTTTTCGCGGCACTGAACAGCGCCGCGCAAAGGATCTTGGGATTTGGGAGGCCGCGAAGGATAGTAGCGGTGCATCCTCGAAAAAGAGGGAAAAGAAGGCCGCATTTCAAGGCTGCATTTGAAGGAGTCTTCGAATTGGGACGTAATCGGCCTCTAAATGCGCACTTCGAGGATGCAGCCTCGCAATTAGGACCAGATTGGGACACAGCCTGCGTGTCCCTCTTAAAGTTCACAGCCAGGTCAGCTGCAGGTTGGGGTGGGGGAGGGGAGACACCAATTAAGCACCTGCACAGCCAAACTTTCCCAAAAGCTACTGCTGCGTTCAATGCACTTGGGAATTACTGGTTTTCTGGAACTAGATAAATAATTATTATTCTTAAATGTAGAACTGCTTAATCCCGTTATGTTTTGTAATTAGATCCAAGGTACAACAACAGTATTAACAAATATTTTACTCATTCAAACCACCATATGGCTTGCATGACTGAGAATTTTGTCATTTTTAATACACAGTTTTGGTACACTACATAGCATTTGCAAAACTCCTTAAAACTGCTTTTTTTTTAGCTTATGACTTCATATGAGTGATCAACTCCATCAGCAGTATTTTCCCATTGGAAAAAAATAAAAAAATAAAAAATAGTATTTTCCCATTGGAACATTTTATAAAAGTTTCCATTCAACGTGACGTTCCACGTACGCAATGTAGTTTCCCACCGCCCCTGAATGCATCATGGACCAACTGCGGTGGAAACGGAGAAGAGAGAGACTGCAGCAGCACCACGAACACTGCAACTGATTAAGGTACGACATATTTAATTTTACTTAACCTCTTAATGCACGCTGTTCCGCCTGCGGGACGGGTCGGAAGTTAGGAGGTAGCGTTACGTTCTTCTGAATGTTTTAAACACCAACCCTTAAACATGTATATTCATGCCGTACATTGTTAGAAAGCTTAGATTCTCCTGATTCATTCAAGACCACTCACCAATTATATGGTTGCTCACAGCCGTAATAGTATTAGCGATTAGCTCGGCTAGCCACTCAGCTAAGTGAGAACAGCTATAATGCTACATACCTTCAAAGTCTTCCCTTTATCCACAACGATCATTTTATGACTCAGGACTTAATGTACAGCTCGCCAAGTATCCATTCTTGTGAAGTATGAAATCCGTTTCCTTCTAACCAGAATATTGGACGATGTTATAATTTAAAACTGACAGGGCGGGGTGGGGCGTTTCGGTAATCCTTATTTTTAAATATTCAGATATACCAATATCTGAATATTGATGTTGTTATTCTCAGCTGATTGTAAACATAACATGGAGACAAGACCAAATTAGGTGTTAATTTCAAGCTTGAAGTTTTGAAATATGCCGAACAAAGGCAAGGCAGAACTTAAAGCATGACTGCAAGTTGTAAGTTTGTTACTGTAAATAATAGTACTTTATTTGTAATACTCTTTTGAATATATATATATATATATATATATATATATATATATATAAAATATAGAAGAATATAGTATATATTTGTGATAATTAGATTATTTATTTTATATATATTTATATATTAGAATTGTTTCTACTCTTTATAATGTACTTTTTAGTATTTGTGATTGTATCTAACCATTGTATTTATGGTTGTTATTTCCATTAATATCAAAATTATCCATCTATAAAATATCTATATGAGGTAACGTGTTACAGTGCTGGATACTGCATATGATAATTATATATTTAGAAAGTAGAACTAAAGTGATTCATTACAAGATGATTAGTTAAAACATTTCAATTAAATTTCCATTTTGTGAATTTCAAATAAAAGAACAGTCATTTATTTCCTCTTTGAAGTTTTCTTGAAAATATAGTTAAAATCTCGTCTTGATCTCGTGAACCCAATATCGTGTCTTGTCTCGTCTCGTGAGCTGAGTGTATCGTCACACCCCTATGAAATACAAATACAATCGTAAAGCAACGTTTTGGTTTTGGCTAGTAAAAAATCTGGTTGGCTAGTAACTTTTTTGATCTACTAGCCACTTGGCTAGTAGATCAAAAAGTTAATTTCAAGCCCTGCTTACACCTCACTATGTCTAAAACACACCTTTTGGCTCATCCTGGATCTGAGGACCAGCTATCCTGTTGTGTGGATCTCTACAAGCAGGGTCTCTCTGAACTGGATCCCTCTGAACATGCCCCTGGCTATCTGCATTAGGGATCGACCGATATGGTTTTTTAAGGGCTGATACTGATAGGAAACCGATAACCGATATTTAGAACCGATATTCATTTGCAGTAAAAATTTAAATTTTGGTGTCAAAATTTAGAATAACACACTTGGGATTAGACTGAATACAGTATACTGTTTGTTTGTTTTTGTACACTGTGAAAATCTGATAAAAAGTGATAAAAAGATCTTAAACTTTTGTAGAATAACGCAAATTCTGATGCAAATCTTGGTTGAAATTGTTTTTATTATATAAAAACAAAGTGCAGAGATCTCTTAACATTCACTGAAATAAATAAAATGGCTCCCTGATTTTTTATAAGATGAAAGTAAAAACTGAACTGTACTGTACAGTACTGAAATTTGAGTCTCTGCAATAAGTTAAATGATTCTAAAAACAAAAAGTGCAGGGATCATCTAGCACAGGGGTCACCAACCTTTTTGAAACTGGGAGCTACTTCAAGGGCACTGAGTAATGCAAAGGGCTACCACTTTGATAATACACTTCTGAAATAACAAAGTTACACAGTGTACCTTTAATTTTATATTTTTATTAATGATATTCTATGTGAAGACACTGAACATTAATGATCCATCACAATAATTATTCAGAATGATTAAACAAGGTAGGAAACAGATACATTTCAATATGCAATATCCAATTGTTTCATTTTCAAATGATCACTTCCACAACATTTTGCAGGAAATCTTTTTCTAAGTTTTTATCAAATCATAAACTCTGAACCATATTTGTACAAATTATCAATTATGTAAGATTTAACAAAAATCAACTCCTTTTAAAATAAATCTTATCACATTTGTACTAATAGGGGTCACCAACCCTGCTCCTGGAGAGCTCCTGTCCTGCATGTTTTAGGTTTCTCCCCACTCTAACACACCTGATTCTCATAATTAACTCAAGCCAATAATGAGAATCAGGTGTGTTAGAGTGGGGAGAAACCTAAAACATGCAGGACAGGAGCTCTCCAGGAGCAGGGTTGGTGACCCCTGAGTGAAGACACTGAACATTAATGTTAGTGGGAAGCCTGGCATTGCATGCTCTTCACCAGTGTACTGTAATCTGGGATGTAAGTTGACACTGCAACTCTGAGTGACTCTTGCAGATGTGCATCAGTGAGGCGGGTTCTGTGTTTGTTCTTAATGAAGTTCATGTCAGAAAAGGCTGATTCACACAGATAGGTTGAACCAAACAGGCTGGCAACCTTCATGGCTGCTGTGCATACACCACTGTACTTTTCAGTGTCTGCAAGGCACCAAAAGTTTGATGCGGCCTGGTTGGCTTTGAGGTGGAGGTCATTTTGCAATGTTACAATTTCAATCTCCACCTGTCCAACATCTAAGTTGAACGTTGCACTTAGTTTCTCAGCAATGCATGTTGTATCCACTTGCATGAAAGGATTGGAAATGAATGACACACATGGCTCAAGCTGATCAAAGTCACAAAACCTGTTCTCAAACTCTTGCCCAAGTCTGTTTATGACTTGAGAGTACTTTTCTGCAGCTTTGTCAAAAGTCTCAGATGCAGAAGCATTGTCTTTCAGCACTGACTGCACAGAGGGAAAGTGCAGCACCTTGTTCCTCTGTAAATGCATGGAGAAAATGCTCATCTTGGCTTTAAATGCATTGACAGAACTTATCATGTCAGCAACAGTCTTACCTTTGCCCTGCAGCTCACAGTTCAAAAGGTTTAGTTTCCCAGTGATGTCGGTTAAAAATGCAAGGTCAAGTATCCACTCAGTGTCCTCCAGCAGAGAGGTGTCTTCACCTTTGGACTGCATGAACTCTCTGATTTCACCCAAAAGCGACAAAAAACGTTGCAAAATCCGTCCCCTGCTCAGCCATCGGATTTCTGTGTGCAGTAACAGGTCAACATATTCAGCTGACAGCTCCTCCAATAGCACCTTGAATGTCCGGTGCTGTTTCGCTTTGGAGCGGATGCCGTTTATGAACTTCACGACGGGAGTCATCACATGCTCAAAGCCGGTCACTTTTGCACATAACGCCTGCTGGTGAATGATGCAGTGGTAATGCAGAAATGGTGGGAAGTCTGTGTCACCTTTACAGTGTGCGATGAATCCTGCATGCCGGCCGGTCATAGCAGGAGCTCCGTCTGTAGTCACCGATACCAGCTTTTGCAGTGGTACTTTTTTCTCCGCAAAAAAACTCTTTACCGCGTTATAAATGTCAACTCCCCTCGTAGTTGTCTTCAGGGGCAGTAGTGTCAGGAATTCTTCTTTAGTGGAGAAATCATCAAATACCATCCGAATAAAGATCATTAGCTGTGCAGTACTGCTGTTGTCCACAGACTCGTCGCACTGGATGCTAAACCAGCTGCACCTTGCCAGATCCCGGTCCAGCTGCTCTGTCAAGTTCCCAGACATAGCAGACACTCTTCTAGCCATCGTGCTCGCCCCCAGCTGGACATCGGAGAGAGTGGAGAGGATATCAGTTCCATTCTTCTCATCTTTAAGCACAGTGTTCGCAATAATCATCATTGCTTCTTTGAGAACCTCCCCGTCTGAGAACGCCTTCTTCTTTTTTATCAAAAAATGTGTAGCTCTAAATGAGGCTTCGGTTGCTTTTTGAGAGTTTTTCACCGGCCTCGTAAAAAAAGACTGCTGTTTGCCCAAAGCTGCCTTTAACTCGCGGGCTTTTTCCGTCCGTAGTGCGCTGCCTGGTGGGTAGTTAGCATGGTAGCTTTTGTGACATGTACTGAAGTGTCTCTCCACGTTGTGCCACTTAGTCGTCGCCACAGTCGCACCGCAAATGAGACACACACATTTTTCGTTCACGTTAGTAAAAAAGAACTCTTCCTCCCATTCACTGTTAAAATGACAAGTTTTCTTCCTTTTTTCTGCCATGTTTTTGTGGGTAGAAAACCGTTCGTCTCCTCATCTCAGCGCTCACGAGCTCATCTCAGCAAAGCTGGTTTGTCATGCGCACTAGACTGACCTCCGACCCATACTACGTCAGAGTTCGTATATTAAACTTTTTTTATGATATACATTTTTTTTATGTATTCGTTTTTAAATTTACATCACTGTAAATGTAATTCAAAAAGAATAGCAACACAATTAAATAAAATTTTAGACAGAGCTAATTCGTGATTAGTGCTATTTTTAGAACTGGCCTATGGGCGACTGATGTGGTAGGTGCGGGCGACCTGGTGCCCGTGGGCACCGGGTTGGTGACCCCTGATCTAGCAGCATATATTTAACTTAACTGAAATAAATAAACAAATAAAATAACATAGCTACTTTTTTATAAAATAAATTAAAGTAAACACTGAACTGTAGTACTGAATTTGAGTCTCAGTTAGTAGTCCCAATCCAGTAGCACCAGATTGTAGTTCTGAAAGCAGAGCTGCTCAGCGTGCTCTCCTGTAAGACGGCTTCTGTTCCTCTCATGAATTTCAGAGACTTCACTGAAGACACGTTCACTCAGAACAGAAGAGGGTGGTGAGCTAAGAAACTTTCTTGCTTGTGTTGCAAGTAGCTTGAAGCGGCCTTTATTCTGTTTCCACCACTGGAGTGGATCCCCCTTACGCCTGTCAATCATTGGCTCCCTGAGTACAGTTGTAACTCATCCTCAAGGCAGGCCTCGGCCAACGGCTCACCAGTGTGGGGTCCTAGCAGAGAACTGAACATGCCATCAGTACAGCGAACGCAGGATGCCTCTTCTCTGCGTTGCCTTTTGGTGGTTCCCCTGTCACTTTCATGGGTTCCACTCTCTTCTGCAGTAGCCTGCTCTTCGTCACTTACCACTTCTGCAGCAGTCACCTCCATACTGGCTTCTTCTGTAGCAGCATGCTCTTCTTGACTGCTCTGTTTTGCCGCACTTTCCATATCCTCTCTCAGCCATTCTTTGGCCTTGGACAACGTAATGTCAGAGGAGAACGCATGATTCTTGTAGCGTGGATCTAGAAGACATGCCAGCACCACAGTTTTCATGTCTTCTAGTTTTGAGAAGCGTTTGATCAAGCTCTCCCTCATGGCTTGCCTGAGTGTTCCGATGCCTTGTGTTGAGGGCCCATCATCTTCAAGTAGCATCTTCAGCACGGCCAGACAGGGAATAATGCAGGATGCTGATGCACTGTTAGAGCTTACCTCCAGTGTCACTTCCTCTATTGGGATAAGAGTTTCGACCAAATTGGACACAATATCCCACTGATAAGCAGTAGGACATGCAAATCCTCCATGCGCACCAGCATAGATATTAAGAGCATGCTTTTGCTCCAGCGCTCTTTGCAGCATGTGGAGCGTTGAGTTGCATCTTGTTGGAACAGCCTGGATTAGGTTGTGTTGTGGCAGGCTAAGGTCCTTCTGAATGTCCTTCAAACGCTGCTTGGCAAGAATCGAGTGGTGGAAATTGGTGGCACACTTCTTGATGATTGCAATGATATCTGTAACTGCTCTTTGACTTGACAGACCATCATTCACCACGAGTTGCAAAGCGTGAGCTGTGCAGCTGAGATCTGGAAGTTCAGCGAGCCTCATTCCTTTCACCATATTTGCTCCACTATCTCGAAGCACAAGTGTAAAGCGGGCTTTACTTATGTTCCAATCCGGAAGCATGCCCAGGAATGTCTCTCTGATGTATTCCTCACTGTGGGATCCATTCATTACCTTAGTGTTCAAAACAACCTGCTTTCAGTTCCATTCATTGTCAATGAAGTGACATGTGAGGCTCATCAAAGACTCTGTGGATCCAGACCAGCAGTCCCTAGTGAAGGAGAGTGCATGGCCAGCAATCTCTGGTTGGATCAGGGCTTTTACCTTCTTAACAACCTTGTGGTGAACTTCTGGGAGCATTCCAGTGCGATAGTACTTCTCACTTTTCAGTGAGTATTGTGGTGCTGCTGCTCCCATGAGGCGCTTAAAGCCAATGTCAGAGACAACTGTGAATGGCTGGTTGTCAGTGATTATCATTTCTGTAATTAGTTTGTCAATTAGTTTAGATCGTTGATCTGAATTTGGCCACTTTCTTTGTCTTTGAAACAGGTCTTGTATTGTAGGCTGAGATAAGGTTGCTGTCCCTGCCTGAGATGAAGTTGTTCTCCCCAGCTGTGATTGTGAAGTTGCATACAAGTCACTGTGATGGATCCTAAGATGGGACCACAGGTTTGAAGTATTTAAAGTTTTTGCACTTGTTCCACCTCCCATGCTGACATTTTCTTTGCAGGTATTACACACTGCCTTTCCTACAGTTGGTTGTGTGAAATACTGCCATACAGCACTTTTCGCCCTCCTCTTTGATCCATCCATCTGTAATGAGGATTTAGAAAAAGAGAGACATACAGAAAGAGTGAGTTAAAAAGTTCAAATGTATATAATATATATATACTTAATTTATTATAACAAAACAGCTTTGCAAAGTCTCTAGTTGGTTTCAATTCTTTAAATACAGTAGTGGAAAGAAACATTTACTTAAGTACTGTACTAAAATATATTTTTTAAAGTACTTGTACTTTACTTTTCCATTTGATGTTACTTGTTATACTTACTTTCTACTCTTATGATATATGAATAACAGTTAATTAATGATGTCTTATGTTCTCTCACAGGTAAATCTGAGCCAGCCTGATTAAGTGCAAACAAATAAAGAGGATGGCAGAAACAGGAACCTTGGCTCAATTAATTTATTGATAGCTTTAGTAGTTACTTTTCAGATTTTTTATTTTTTACATCAAATAGCATAATTAGTTTATAAATAAAGATTATACTTTCAATGGTTACCAGACTTACTTTAATTAAAGTAATTACATTTATTTAATATACCAGTCACATTTCATTTGTTCAGCAAAATGAGTACTTTTACTTTAATGCCAAGTACATCATCATTATCAAGCTTACTGTTAACACTTAAACTGTTAATGAACTAGGCCTACATGAAATATATTGTTAAAGTCGACTCTACTTGTGAAATTCAACAGGTTCAGCTCTCTAAATCTGTAGGTTACTTGCTGTACCCATATGTTGCTATGTCTTATTTTTATTAAATAAAGGAGCTGCAGGTCATGTTCACTTGATCATTCTATTTTTTTTTTTGCCGTGGTGCTATTTATTTTTAGAATTTCGGCTATTTGCAAAATCGGGTCGCATTTGATGTGAATATAGGCAGGCAGGTAGGTCCAAATTTTGCTTCTGGGCATGCATGTCATTGAAACTGATCATAATAAGGTTGTGGTGTCTTTAAAACTTCACCATAGAGTATTTTTATTGCAACTTCGGCATTTTCTGTTGCCTTGCCTTCAAACAGCACACTGCTATTTCACGGAGCAGTCCTCTCCTCTCCTGTCCTCCTCTCCTCCTCCCCTCCTCCCCCTCTCCTCCTCCCCTCTCCTCTCCTCTCATCTCTGTGTCACTGCATCTAGAAGCTGCAGTGTTGACTGGCTGTCACTTGTGCTGTGCAGCCAGTCATTGGGCGCTGTAGGCGGGACATTGTTACACAGCCAAGAGTGGTGACTTCAGGCAGAGAGAGACGGCTGCATAAGAGCCAAAGGAGAGCGTTTTAAAATAAACTTATTTTATCGGTTATCGGTGGAAAAAACGGCCGATGCCGATTATCATACAAATGCCTTGCATTTGTTATCAATGAATATCAGCCGATATTCATTGATAACAAATTCAAAAGCTGAATTAACTAAATGGTGAGTAATTTTGTTAAATCCAGGACACACGGTCAATAGATGATAAATCATGTGCAGTACAATACAGAAATATGTTCAAGAGCAGCTGTTACAATACACTATCATAATTATTTTGTATTCAGTTATTGAAAGGGTGTTTTTGTTTGGCCTACCTTGTTAAGCAGGGCAGTAGCTTCAGCTGAAATACGTAAGAATATCCTCACATATCTTCATCACTCAGGAAAGGGAGAGTCTTCTCCATACGCTGTATGGAGGAGGTCCTCAAGATGTGTGTATCGCTTTTCAAAGTCATTCTTAAATGCCTTCTTCATCTCAGTGATGAGTGGTGTATCTTCATCCATTGACTCAAAGTGTGTTTTTAGCTTTGCTCTGAGGGGACCAATCATTGATAGTGTCGGCATCTCATCCTCACAAAGTATAGTTGTCACTACTTTCACAGGTGCCATAAACCGGACGATGTCTTCAGTATTGCAGATGTCCTTCTCACCCAGAGTATTCACCTCTTCTCCTTAAAAAATGTTCGAGTATGTCATGGGAGCTATTCCACCGCGTTGATACATCCTGGATTAGCTTGTGGGAAGGCAATGCTAGTTGCTGCTGTTTCTACTGTAGGATTTCAGCTCCTCTTCTGTTGCGATGCAAAAAACCAACCACCTTCCTCACTCTTCCCAGTAACCTCACAGCAGTGTCAGCGTGAAAGGCTTTCTGAGAGGCCAGGTTTAAGGTGTGAGCAAAGCACCCGAGGTGTCGTGTCATCTCTGCCTCAACTCTAGCTGCAATCATATTCCGAGCATTATCAGTAACTAGAGCTGGCTCTTTATGTGCAATGTTCCACTCAATACATGCTTCTTTTAATAAAGCACCTATGTTTTTCCTGTGTGTGACTCGTTGAATATCGTGGTTTGTAAAACATGACTCCTCAGCTCCCAGTCGGGAGAGATATGGTGCGCTGTGATTGTCACGTAGGAGTCAGTGGCACATGATGTCCAGGCATCGGTGGTAATTGCCACTTGTTCTGTTTTGGATAACTGTTCTTTGACTTCATCCTTAACTTTGTTGTACACTCTGGCAGGCACTTGTTAGTGAAATGCTGTCGAGTCGGTATGGTGTATCGGGGCTCTAATGTTTTTATCATGTCCCGAAAGCCATCATTCTTGACCACAGAGTATGGTCTCATGTCTTTAACAATGAACCGGGTTATTACCTTTGCTATCGCCGAGTTGTGAGTGAGTTTTGGCTGGAATAAGTCCTGTATTCCTGTTGGTATCTTTGTGCTAGCTGTGCTAGCCTCCTCCTCCTCGCCTGTTTCCCCGTGCCTTCTCACCAAGTGATTGTGGAGATTTGTCGTACTAGCGGAGTACTTTATCGCAGTTTTACAGTCTGTGCATATAGCAACGCTTTTATCCAGTACTCCATTCTTCAAATAAAATCAGAATTTCTTCCACATTTTAGACTTTAAACTTGCTGGAGCGTTGTGAATCCTGCCCGAGTCCGCCATTTTTAAACTTTCCCTCACAAACTCACAGCGCTATCTGACGTAACTGCGACAAGTCTTCCGAGAGTTTTAAGGGAGGGAGCGAGAGACGGTCAGAGAGAGAGAGATGCAGTTTACAGCACAGCAGCTGCTGCTGCATCGGCAGCATCAACCGATTCATAATTTTTTAATTGGTCCATCGACTGGTTAAAGCTGCATTAAGACCGATTTATTAGTCCGTGTACCAATGCACTCGCATCTTTTTAAATAAAAATCAATTATCCGATTAAAATAGTTTTTTGTTACACCCCTAGTCTCCTGGCAAAATAGAAGTGTTACCCACTGTTATTTTGCCAGGAGACCATTTTTAGGTATTTGACTTAAAGTCAAATACTTCCCTATAATTATTGTGTACATCTGAATAATGTATTTTATTTTTTTTATTTTTTTTAAATCACTTTTGTCTTTCAGGAGATCTGTGCCCCAGATGATGAGTCCTTTAAGGAATCCAGTGCTGATCTGAAAAGTGACTATATACCATCACATGGCATAACTTCCCTCACCAAGAACTTGGATGAAGAACTCAAAGACAGCGACAGCAGTGACAGAGGCATCGATGCTGATGCTGACCTTGAGGATGAGAATAAGAACAAAGATCAAGATGAGGGTAGGTCACAAGTTGCTCATGGCGTAGAGTTTGGAACTGACATCTACAAAGGCAAATCTCTTGATGAGATGGATTTAGACTTAGAGAGTTAGAGAGTATCAGTACAATACCGTTCATAATAATGTCACAGTTAAAGGCCATGAGCAGTCATAATCTGTTTGTCTCAGAAATCACCTCACCTATGATCAGTTCATCTCATACTATCCATACACCCGACCGCAGCTTGTGGAAGCCAATCTGGCCCATTTCCCTTCCTTCCTCCCTTTTATTTCTTTCTTTCTTCTTTCCCTATCTGTCTGTCCTCCCTTCCTTCTGTTCTTTCTTCCTTCCCTCCTTTTTAATGATACAGCTCACATGACGACAAATTGGACTATGTGGCACCTTGAATGTAAATGAGTTAGAAACCCCTGTTCTAAATTGACTAATTGTTATGATAATGTAATATTATTTAAAGGCTTTTTAGAGTGTTTCGATTCAGAGCAATGTCATTCTAGGTCATTATAAGTTAAATTCACAAAACTGTATCCTATCCATCTAATTTGAAACAACAAATCATTTTGCAGACTTTATTCATGTGGTTAATCCATCAATCCATCCATCCATCTATCCTCTTCCGCTTATCCGGGGTCGGGTCGCGGGGCAGCAGCCTAAGCAGGGAAGCCCAGACTTCCCTCTCCCCAGCCACTTCGTCCTGCTCTTCCTGGGGGATCCTGAGGTGTTCCCAGGCCAGCCGAGATACATAGTCTCTCCAGCGTGTCCTCGGTCTTCCCCGGGGTCTCCGTGCCCTGAACACCTCACCAGGGAGGCATCCGGGAGGCATCCTGATTAGATGCCCGAGCCACCTCATCTGGCTCCTCTCGATGCGGAGGAGCAGCGGGTCTACTCCGAGCTCCCTCCGGATAACTGAGCTTCTCACCCTATCTCTAAGGGAGAGCCTGGCCACCCTACGGGAGAAGCTCATTTCGGCCGCTTGTACCCGCGATCTTGTCCTTTCGGTCACTACCCAAAGCTCATGACCATAGGTGAGGGTAGGAACGAAGATTGACTAGTAAATCGAGAGCTTCGCCTTTCGGCTCAGCTCTCTCTTCACCACGACGGATCTGTGCAGAGTCCGCATTACTGCAGACGCCGCACCGATCCGCCTGTCGATCTCACGCTCCATCCTTCCCTCACTTGTGAACAAGACCCCGAGGTACTTGAACTCGGATTTGGAGGTGCTGATTCTCATCCCGGCCGCTTCGCACTCGGCTGCGAACCGATCCAGTGAGAGCTGGAGGTCACGGTCTGATGAAGCCAACAGGACCACATCATCCGCAAAAGGCAGTGACCCAATCCTGAGGTCACCAAACCGGACCCCCTCCACACCCTGGCTGCGCCTAGAAATCCTGTCCATAAAAATTATGAACAGGATCGGTGACAAAGGGCAGCCCTGGCGTAGTCCAACCCTCACTGGAAACAAGTCCGACTTATTGCCGGCAATGCGGACCAAGCTCTGACACCGGTCATACAGGGAACGGACGGCCCTTATCAGGGGGTCCGATACCCCGTATTCCCGGAGAACCCCCCACAGGATTCCCCGAGGGACACGGTCGAATGCCTTTTCCAAGTCCACAAAACACATGTGGACTGGTTGGGCAAACTCCCATGCACCCTCAAGGATCCTGCAGAGGGTGTAGAGCTGGTCCACTGTTCCACGGCCTGGACGAAAACCACACTGCTCCTCCTGAATCGACTATCCGACGGACCCTCCTCTCCAGCACTCCCGAATAGATCTTACCAGGGAGGCTGAGGAATGTGATTCCCCTGTAATTGGAAACACCCTCCGGTCCCCCTTCTTAAAAAGAGGGACCACCACCCCAGTCTGCCAATCCAGAGGCACTGCGCCGATGTCCACACATTGCTGCAGAGTCGTGTCAACCATGACAGCCCCACAACATCCAGTGCCTTGATGAACTCGGGGCGAATCTCATCCACCCCCGGGGTCCTCCCACCGAGGAGCTTTTTAACAACCTCGGCAACCTCCACCCCAGAGATAGGAGAGCCCACACCCGAGTCCCCCGGCCCTGCTTCCTTACTGGAAGGCGTGTCGGTGGGATTGAGGAGGTCTTCGAAGTATTCCTTCCACCGATCCACAACGTCCCGAGTCGAGGTCAGCAGCGCACCGTCCCCACTGTACACAGTGTTTACGGCGCACTGCTTCCCCCTCCTGAGACGCCGGATGGTGGTCCAGAATCTATTTGAAGCCGTCCGGAAGTCTTTTTCCATGGCCTCACCGAACTCCTCCCATGTCTGGGTTTTTGCCTCAGCGACCGCCCTAGCTGCGCTTCGCTTGGTCTGCCGGTACCTGTCTGCTGCCTCCGGAGTCCTACAGGCCACAAAGGCCCTATAGGACTCCTTCTTCAGCTTGACGGCATCCCTCACCGCCGGTGTCCACCAGCGGGTTCGGGGATTGCCGCCCCGACAGGCAACGACCACCTTGTGGCCACAGCTCCGGTCAGCCGCCTTGACAATGGAGGTACGGAACATGGCCTATGCAGACTCAATGTCCCCCGCCTCCCCCGGTACGTGGTCGAAGCTCTCCCGGAGGTGGTAGTTGAAACTCTCTCTGACAGGAGACTCTGCCAGACGTACCCAGCAGACCCTCACAATGCGTTTGGGTCTGCCAGGTCTGACCGGCATCCTCCCCCACCATCGGAGCCAACTCACCACCAGGTGGTGATCAGTTGACAGCTCCACCCCTCTCTTCACCCGAGTGTCCAAGACATGCGGCCGGTCTTCCCTCTAAGTACTAACCAGGCCCGACCCTGCTTAGCTTCCGAGATCAGACGAGATCGGGCGTGTTTTTTTTTCTTTCTCTTTTTTATTATTAAAAATATAAGTTTGAACAAGACATATTATTTACAAAGAGAACAACAGAAAGAAAATACTAAACAAAACAAAAATAAACACAATTAATTCCTCACATAAAGCCTGCGTGTAGCCTGCAGCCAAAACACTCAGGCCAAATAAATAAAAAAAACAAAAACAAATCAACATAAAGAAAATACACAACAAAATAGAATACACACAAATCATTCTTCACATAAAGCCTGCAGCCAAAACACTCAGGCCAAATAAATAAAAAAAACAAAAACAAAACAACATAAAGAAAATACACAACAAAATAGAATACACACAATTCATTCTTCACATAAAGCCTGCAGCCAAAACACTCAGGCCAAAAAAAAAGAAATGAAATTAAAAACCGAGACAGCAAAAAGTAAAAGCACGCAAAAAAAGAAAAAGAAAAACCATAAAAAATAAACACAAATTATACTCTACATAAGCCTGTAGCCAAAACACTCAGGCCAAAACAAAAAATAAATTAATTAATAATTAAATTAATAAATAAAAAGCAAATAACAGAAAAGGGAAAGAAAAAAAAAAGAAACAAACAACAAAACAAACAGCGACAAAAAAAAGAAATAGCAATTGAGAGGTAAGACTCCTAACCGTAGTCTATCTGTACCTCTCCATCTTCCCCAAACCTGATGAAGGTACTACCTTCAATGAACCATCTTTCAAATTCCTTGCTATCTAATGATCTGTACATCATGTTGACATCCTTCTTCAATCCACTCCTAAATATACTCCAGACGTCAGCTTTCCTCTTCTCATAATGGGCCAGATTCCTCCTAAGTTTGACCGCAAACCTTGCATGGCTCAATGTGTAGTTTTAAGAGACTCACCCCTTTCATTCTTCCTTCCACTCCAAACAACCACAATTCCTTCCATTCCATTCTCTCTACATCTTTCATTCCAACATCTGTTAATTATCTCCTTCAATCTCTCAAAATACCCTTGCAACTCCCCACATTCAACAAACTCATGCATACACGTTTCAACTTCCACTCCACATACATCACATTCTTTCTTCACATTCACATCAAACTTACTTATAATTAAATTATTAAAAACCCTATTGTGCCTGAAAAGAAAATCAAAATTCTCACATTCACTACTATTCCATTTCACTCTCAGATTCATCCATATTCTTTTCACATCCATGTCATTCATCACTCTCATCAATACTTTCTCTGCAGCCGGTCTCCTCACATCCCTCCCTCTTAAACATTTATACAACACTCTGGTTTTCACACTCATCAGATTCACTCTCTTCTCATTTTCTCCTACATACAGTTATGTTCATAATAATAGCAGTGTGTTTAAAAAGGTGAGTAAACCTCAAAATTCTTCAAATAAATTGTATTTTAATGAACACAAATGCATTGGGGACACTGCACATTCTATTTCAAAGCCAGAAAATTGAAAAAAAGTAATTGAATTTGATAATATTTTACAGAAAGTCAAGAAATATAAAACAAAAAAATAGCAGTGTTGACATCTTTCTTTACAAAACTCAGAAATTTACTGTATAAACTAAGAAAGGCTTGAAGATTCAACTTTCCTGAGAATCATAAACTAATATTTAGTTGCATAACCACGTTTTCTGATAACTGCTTCACATTTGTGGCACATGGAGTCGACCAACTTCTGGCACCGGTCAACAGGTATTGCAGCCCAGGACAATTGTACCACAATTCCTCTGCATTTCTTGGTTTTGCCTCATGAACAGCATTTTTTATGTCAGCCCACAAGTTTTCAATGGGATTAAGGTCCGGGGATTGTGCTGGCCACTCCATTACTTGAATTCTGTTTGTCTGGAACCATGATTTTGGTCGCTTGCTGGTGTGTTTGGGGTCTTTGTCTTGTTGAAACACCCATTTCAAGGGCATTTCCTCTTCAGCATACGGCAACATGACTTCTTCCAGTATTCTGATGTACTCAAACTGATCCATGATCCCTGGTATGCGATAAATAGGACTAACACCATAGTACGAGAAACATCCCCATATCATGATGCTTGCACCATCATGCTTCACTGTCTTCACTGTGTACTGTGGCTTGAATTCAGTGTTTGCAGGACATCTGACAAACTGTCTGTGGCCCTTAGACCCCAAAAGAACAATCTTACTCTCATCAGTCCACTTTTTAGGCCAGTCAATGTGTTCTTTGGCAAATTGTAATCGCTTCAGCACGTCTTTATTTTAACAATGGGACTTTGCGGGGGGCTTCTTGCTGGTAGCTTGGCTTCACATAGACATTGTCTGATTGTTATAGTACTCACAGGCAATCTTAGATCTTATTTGATCCTCCTGGAGCTGATCATTGGCTGAGCCTTTGCCATTTTGGTTATTCTCTGATCCATTCGAATAGTCGTTTTTCTTTTTCTTCCTAGCCTTTCTGGTTTTGGCTGCCATTTTAAAGCGTTTGATATCATTTTAGCTGAACAGTCTATCATTTTCTGCACTTTTTTATAGGTTTTCCCCTCTTTTATTAATTTCTTAATCAAAGAACACTTCTTCTGAACAGTGTCTTGAACGACCCATTTTACTCTATTTTTCAAGGACAAATGCACAGCCAGCATATGCAGCATCAGTTGCCTTGATCCTTAAATAAGGGCCACCTTTTTAACACCTTTTTTTCACATAATCAATGACCTCACTAATTGAACTCAGCACTGCTATTTTTTTGAACACACCCCTTTCAGTAAATGATTCAGTTTCACAGAATCCGCAGCATGCTCGTCATGCCTGTTGGGTCTGTTGGTTTTCTATACCTTTACTAAACCTTCTAGAAACTTACTTGCGGTGTAGAAGTTGAAATTCTAACAAAAACAGTGATTTATCTTGCTAGTGATGTGGGACTGCTATTATTTTGAACACAACTGTACATCTCAATCTCTCCTTCCTCATCCACCACATTCTCTCTCTCAATCATTTCCATCCACTCTTTGGGCATCCCCCCCTTTATCTTATCCATCATCCCCTCTGCTGTACCCATCCACATTTCATCCCCCCTGCCCCTCACCTCATCAACTACCACCTGTGCCCTCATAAACCCTGGTACATATTCATAAACTAAGTCCCTCACCTTCCTAAACCCAGCCCTCCACATCAACCTGTTATAAAGTGCTTCTCCTTCCCATGTGATTTTTGGATTTAAAAACACCGGCTGCTCCCATACTTGCTTTACATTCTTACATTCATACTTCACACACTTCACAAACTCACCCCATGATCCCAACACCTCCTTATAAAAATCAGACACTTCACTCAACATTCCTTTCTTCAGTTCCATAAACACTGCACTGTCTCCACACCCTCCACATTTATCAATAGCTTCCTTTAAAAATACCTTCCATGTATGATCCCTGTTGTTCCTTAAATACCTCACCATCATTTTCACCGTCCCAACTCTTTACTAAGATTGCCACCCCCCTTGATTTATCTCCCCCATTATTCACATACATCTCACCCATCCATTCTCTCCCAGTCTCTCTCACACACACATCATCCCAGTGAGTCTCTTGTAAACATATAATGTCAGCATCACACACCAGCAAGGTTTGCTGTCTCCTGTCTCGGTCTCTAAGCCCATTACCATTAAAAGAGGAAAAGCTGAGCGCCATCAGCAGTATTGAAAAGGATGTCAGCATGAATACTTATCATTTAGCAGTTTTCTTTTTCACTTTTTCCAATCTCTTACTATGCCTCTTATATTTGGGTCTTTTCCTAACCTCTCCCACTTTCTCCATGTTGTCGTCCTCACTCGCAGTCACATCAGATACCCTGCCATCCTTACCCCACTTGTTTCCCCGTCCATCCCTCCTCCCGTTCCTCTGACTTCTGCGTTTCTCTCTCTCTCCCCTCCGTTGACAGTCTCCGTTTCCTTCTCTCCTTGTCTCCATTACTGTCTCTCCCTCTCCATCCTGCTCCTCTTCCTCCTGCATCCTCTCCTCTCCCGCTCCTTCCAGTCCTGAAGTCGAGTCCTCTTCTCCATCTCCGCTCCGGCTTTGGTCCTCTCCGTCGATTGCCTTTTTACTCCAACCTCCTTCTCCCGTTTGCTCCTTCTCCTTCTCCCGCTGCTGCTCCTGTTGCTCCTCCTGTTGCTTCTCAGTGCACTCTCTAACATAATGTCCCTGCTTGCCACATTTGAAGCATGTAAAATCTGGACAGTCTCTCACTATGTGTCCCGGCTGGATACAGAGCCGGCAGACTTTAACCTGCCTGTCATGTATCACCCTAAAGTGCTCTGATCCTCCCGCTGTCTCAAATTTCGTCAAGCACGGGAGCGACTTAACAGTGTCTGTGAACTTAACTTTCAGATATCTTGTTCCATCTGCTATGTCGGTTCCCGGCCACATCCGTCTCCTGATCCTTGATACCGGATTCACTCCCCAGTCTCGTAATTTAAACACGCGATTGATGTGTCTTCTCCAAATTAAAAAAAAAGCAGTATTTTTTCCTCCTCTACTGCATATTGAGCTTTGCTTCGTAATATTGCACCTTCACATTTTAATTTTTCTAACTCAAATAATTCATTCTGAACACTCAAAAACTCCCCAATGTTCATATTCAAATGTCTTTGCATAGTCATCAATTGTAAACGTAACCTTTTTTCCTTTAACTTATTTTGAAAAGACAATCGTTTTGCAAACTGAATGCTTTTACTTTTTATCTTTAGTTTTAAATCCTCCCACCCTTCTATTATATTCGTCAAAAAAAACCCTTAGAGCTCTCAAAAGAAATTAACTCAGAAATACACTGAACATAATCCTTATTCAAAAGTAAACGTGCATTGAAATGCCATACATCCCCACCCCTTCCTCTTCTCTGAATCCCCATTCCCACCCTCAAAAACACATGATCACTTACAAAATTCAAATTATGAGACATAGTACTAAAAAGAAATAATAGAGATTTCTTTACTAAACATAAATCAATTCGGCTTTGCCGCAAAGTCTTTTGATGTATTTGTATTCGGGAAAATTCCCTCACTGTTGGATGCAAATATCGCCATAGATCACAAAAGTCATTTTGATACATAAAATTCTGTAACGCAGCTCGTGATGTGTCTTGTTTTAAACAAACATTTTCAGCAACATCAAGCACCGACATTTTAACATTAAAATCACCCATCACAATGTCACAATCATTCCCAATGTTCTTTAAATTTGAAAAAAAAAGCAGTTCTGTCCCCTTCTACATTTGGTGCATATACATTTAACAATATGTATTCGACATTATTATAGAGAAATTTGATCTTTATCCATCGTCCGTCGTCATCCTTTGCAACATGAGTAGTGTCAATGTTAAAACCGTCCCTTACTATGACGCAGACACCTCTAGAGTTACACAGTCCATGACTAGAAAAAAAAGAAAACCTCGGCCACAAAGCTCGACAGCGCTCCCAATGAGTTTCTTGTAAGCATAATATGGGAGCATCACACAATGTTAATATACTCTCAAGCTTCGTCATGTTTCTCAGGCCATTTACATTAAAAGAAATTAAATCTATCATAGCAAGGGACAAAACAATAAAAAAAAAAAAATCATTGATGCTGCTACTCATGTGTTTACCTTAACATTTTTTCATTACCTTCTTCCTCCCTTTTAAAGACGCAACAAAATCCAGACGCCGCGGTAGAGAGACTCCTGGTTCATCTCTCGTAAACCAGCGCCGGGGTGCTCCAGTTACAACAAAGTCCTCAATGTCCGTCTCATCCATAGTATTGCTCTCTAAACTGGGCAGCACCTCCGTGCGCTGGTTACTGCGGCTCCGTGGCCTCACTCCTTTCTCCATAGTTTTCCCATTCGTTGAAAATCCTGGAGATGGGAGACGAGATTGCCTCTCAGACACTGAAGCACTCTCACTTCCTTCATTTGCAGCATCCACAGACAGCTCCGGTGATTGATCCCTCATTTCTCTGTCATTCTCATCATTTTCCTCTGACTCCGCTATCTCCTTCTCTGCCGCCACCACGAACTCTTCATCCTCCGCTTCATCCTCCGTCTCCTCTACTGCATTCACATCATCATCCACCACGTCCTCGCTACTGTCCATATTTGCCTCATCAGCATGTACAGCATTGTCTTTTAATCCACTGTCCCTTTTCGCACTCTCAATCACACAGTCACGAGCATAATGTCCATTTTCACCACACTTAAAACACTTGAACTCCGAACAGTCTTTCATAATGTGTCCCGGTTGAATACACAACCTACATACTTGTAATTGGTGATCATGGAGGACACGAAAAAATTCCACCCCCTCCAGTGTCTCAAACTTAGTGCTGTAGGGCAGCGATGAAACATTGTCAGAAAATTGCACTTTTAAAAATCTCGTCCCATCATAAATATCAGTCCCAGCCCATTTACGCCTCTTTATAGGAGACACAGGCTCCACCCCCCATTGTCTAAGTCTCTCACACAATTTCTCATCCGTTATGTATGTAGGTAAGTGCAGGAAAGACACAATTTTCCCTTTCCGTGATAGCTCTGATGCATGAATCCTGGATCGCTTTATCTGAAGTCCATCTAGCAAAGTCCGTTTGCTGTCCTCTGTTTTCATCGTAATCTCCCACTTCTGTCCACCTTTAACGCGGCAGCCGACAACTGTCCCACATTTCATATCAAAAGTCTTTAATAACTCCATCATTGTGATATTGTCTTCCCCCTCCACCTCCAGCACCAGGCTCTTATCGTCCAGATGAGGCGAACTTGCCTCAGCCGCCATTTTTCCTCTTCTCGCTGCTGCGCTATATAGCGCTGAAGCTGCCTTTGATTTGTCTCTTACATTGTCTATTAAAGATTGTTCATTGTTTCCTCCACCGTCCAACCGCTGTTTCGCCAGTAATACATCGTCTTTCTGTTTCTTTGCACCGACATCACCAAGCACCATTGTCTCTGTAGCTGCACCCGGGTGCGATGCACCTGCCTCCGCCGCCATTTTCCCTCTTCTTGCTGCTGCGTCACGGAGCTCTGCAGCCACTTTAGATTTCTTCCCCAATCTTCTTCCTCCTCGACCTCTCAGCCTCTGCCCCGCTGTCAATACGTCCTCTATCTGGCTCTCTTCACCAGCAGTAGCCGCCGTAGCTCCTGTAGCCTCACCGCCATGTGCGACCATCATCACGTTGCTATTGTCCGTTGTCTGTCTCGTAGTCAGGGCCGGTCCGGTAGTCGTCATCTTGCAAGCTGTCAATTTTGGTCTTCTTACCCCCTGGCAGCACAAGGCTGCTGGGTTGAAAGTCCACCGTTCATAAATCCACCAACTTTTTCTCTATCCACTGCTCCAAAACACGTCTTCTCTCCACCACTCGCCGACCGGAAACCGGAAGTGAGGGGCGTGTTCAGGGTGGTATGGCCGTAAGCGATGAAACAGGCTGCAGAAAGCCCATTTAAAGCTACGCCAGGGCCCGTTATACCCGTCCGTGTCACTGAAGGAAGTAAACATTGAATTTTTCACACATTCTATTCACTGTAGACATAATACACATCACATATAGGACACTATCAGCCACATATACCTAATCTTTACACTTTATACCACATCATTCCTACCTACAATGCATACAAATTCTAATTGATATCTCACATATTTACTGTACACTACCTATTTGCCCCTATTACAATTATTTCTAAAGCACAAAAATCCTCCATTCAGCCAAGTGTGCAAAGGAAAACACTTAATATGAAAACACATTCATAATATACTCTGTGTGTGTTTGTCTATGTTACTTGGTGGGAACCACCGTCGGACAGCACACTCGCAGTGTGGGGACCAAAATTTTAGTGGGGACCAAAATGCTGGTCCCCACTAAGAAAAGCATTGCATTGATGTAAAAAAGGTCACAGGGATGCCCTGTCAAATTTTCAGGGGTTACCCCACAAGTCACGAAAACCTGACAAGTGTGCTTAAGTGTGCTTAAGTGAAATTTACTCAGTATCGCCACCTGCTGGTCAGACCTGGTAAGGCAGAAACACACACTTCACACACACTTGGTCATCTGCGCATGTGCAAGCAATTGGTTTACTGCGAAGACAGATACTACACTGACTGACTTAGTGAGTACTATTAATTATAAAGGTTATTAGATAATGTTATAACTATTGAATGTATTTTCCTGATTGTAAGTACCAATGGAAATTGATGCAATTTGGAGCTTTTAGCTGAAAGCTAAAGTTGAGCTAAACCAGAGCTCTTTAGTGCTAGCTAAAGTTTTGCTTAAGCTAGCACTAAGACAAGCTTTTGATTTATTATCAAATAACATCTTATCAAAAAGTAAGGGATAAAATATCTTTTATTAAGTACATAGACAAAGAAAACTGGCATTTATTCTTAATTAATTCCGTAATTCTCTGTTAAAAAATAGTATTAATTTGTAACGTGATTGGAGGGGTTCGATATTGTACATTGACATGACTGTCGGGCGGAGTCTTCTGTAACGTAATGTAAATTAAGCTACCAAAGTTCCTGGATGTACTGATGATACAAAACAAGCGCTCCTTGGCTCGACAGGAGGGAGAGAACGGCACAGAGAAGTGGTCAAGTGGCAGCTTGGCCTCAACGAAAAGGTCAGTTATGCTATTATGACTTAAATATTTATTTCAGTGAGACAGTTAGATGTGAATTAAATAAAGCATGTTGTGAAATCATGAATAAACTGATAAAAGCCCACATTCAATGGCTCCTGATCTGATTACTTATTTTAACATTAAAATGTTAAAATAAACGTAATCATTTCTCACAAATAGCATAGGCAGGTGTGTTAAAGAAACAAAAAAGCAACTTCACCGCGTTGCATTCGGTCATGGAGTGAAATGTTTACATGAAGGAGAGCTACCTGACGTTAGCAGAGCAGCTCGCGCTAGCTAATTGACTAACATGCAGCCTGGGACACAGTGCACGCAGAACTTGAACTGCAAGTCTCCTCTGTTCATACTTTGAGTTTGACTTCAGTTTCCTCTCGTTCAGACTATCGGGGGAAGGATAGAGAGGAAGAGAGAGAGTCTACACATGCAGCTGTTTAAAGGCTGAAAATTGTGTTCAACTGTGCGTCCACAGCTAGTGTAAGCAGGAGGCTCCAGAGCTGTTTGACCTGACTCACGCGTGTCTTATGTCCCTCCTTCAGTGTGTCCCAGGCTCAGGTCTGCTGATTGTCTAGCAGCAACAGACACAGGCTTGATTAAAACGCAGTTTGCTTCATATTTTGAATCAGTAAAGCATTAAGTTTGCTTTTTAATATGACATGTGGGCTGTGTTAATGATTGCCATACATGAAATATTTAACACATATATGGATAAACTATATTTGTACGAGCTTGAATTTGAGCTATACATTTGTTATCAACATATATGCTTGCATTTCATCATATATTTATATGCACATATTCTATGTGGGCTTATCTATTGTCTGGTGGGGTAGAGATGGGATGTTGTTGTTTGAGGTCATCTTGCAATTTTCTCACCAATGTTACTTTGGTAATATTGAGTGGTTCAATTTCTGACTGAATTGACTTGAGTTTAAAATGAATGCAGTAACATACAACAGTGCTATCTAATGATACTTCATGTGGTCTAGATTTGGTTGTAACCCAACATTTTTATCAAATGTTAGATTTATGTGGATATATATTGTAATATAATAATAGTTTTGTATTTCATTATAGGATTTTCAATGGCTGCACGGAGACGCAGGAGGAAACCGCCAATAGAGGATGCAGTAGAGCATGCTGTCCATGCACTGGACAAGACAGCAGAATTAGAAGTACAATACATTGTGATGGCCTGCCTCTCTCTGTTCATTGGTTGTGTGACTTCCCTGGGTGGAGGTGGGGACAGGTCGTCAGCCCAATTTGTCTCACCTGTGGTGTATGAGTACTGGGGATTTAAGGGCTGTCTGAATGTTAGTTCTCTCTCTTGCTACCTCCAGACGGGACTTGGGTTCAGGCTTCCACCTGCCATGTGGACCTAAGTATTTTTACTTCCTGCATTCAACACTTCACACACCTTACACTCATCCATACACTGCACACATGACTGACTTTTAAACATAACCTATTACACATCCTTTTGCTTTATTTTGACATAAGTTTACTATATTTGTTTGGTACAATCTGATTTCCATTTGAGTAATTTACCTATTAGTTTAATCTGAAGTTAAAATGATTTACTAATAAATTAATTTTGATTGGTTATCATTTGTGTGGACTCCCTTTTTGCCACTAACTGACCCGGTTCGTGACAAAATGGGGGCTCGTCCATTTGTTTAAATTTAGTTAGTTTTGTAAGGGGTAATTTGTTGAAGTTTAGCTTGATTTGTTTGCTTGATTGGTTTATTGGTAACACTGAGTGAAACCAATTAGGGAGTTCCACAGGTGATTTTTGTCTGTTGGATTTCAGTTTTCAGGAGGTATTTGGTCAGTGGAGTTTGGAAAGTAGCAGAGCATTTTGGTCATTAGGTTTGGTTTTTGATTTAAGGATTTGTAATGTTTGTTTGAGTAATTAAAGGTTGGAACTTTGAGTTTGGTTTGGTTGGGACAGTCTCATAAGGTGGTATGGAACCATGAATCCCCTGTGAGGCTAAGAAGGCTGGTTTCCATTAGGGGGACTGGTCTTGGGGGAATTTTAGTGTGGCTGCAAAAGTGGGTAGAGCAGTCGTCTCGGGAGCACATCCCTGGTGTAAGGGAGGGTCGCTGGAAACAGTTGCTTTCTCTTCCCAGTGGGCTACAGTGCATAAATACCCCCCATCAGTAGCGGCACGAAGACTAGGGATGGAGTAAGGTAGTTAGGGGGTCGCTAATGTTAGTTAGTCAGGGCTGGGGAGGTTCCATTTTGGTTTGGCTGTCCTAGACTTTGTTAGTAGTTCCAGCTGATTGATTTTTTTCTTGTTTTTTTTCTATTCTGTCAGTAGGTGTAGGTGTAGGTATGGCATCTGTAGTGGATGAATTTGTTGGCTCACCATCAGTAGCACTACTGGATCAATGTACGAAGGACCAGTTACTGCTAATTGCAGAGAATTATGGGACTGAGATAGTAGACAGAAAGTTAAAGGAGTCTGTTAAGGGCAGTTTGAAGGCACGTTTGTTGGAAAAGAGAATTCTTCAACCTGTGGTGGGGTCTCAGTCTTCAGTTTCTGCAGGTACTGGTTTTAGTTTTGAGCAGCAAAAGGAACTTCTGTTGTTACAAGTACAACTTGAAAAAATGAAACAGGAAAAGGATTTGGCTTTGGAAGAGATGAAGCAAAAGACTGAGATGGTTAGGTTAGAGGTGCAGAATAAGAAACTAAACTTAATTCAGCAGGGTATATTGCCAGGTTTGGCTGACAGTGAGAGCCCTATGTTTCAGTCTGGTACACCAGTGGCATCTTTTAATATCTTAAGTAATTTGCGCCTGCTTCCAAAATTCAATGAAAAAGACCCTGATTCCTTCTTTTCCTTATTTGAGCGAATAGCAGAGTCCAGGAAATGGCCAGAGGGTGATCAGGTGCTAATGTTACAATGCGTCCTGACCGGGAGAGCCCAGGAAGCGTATGCAACTTTGAGCGCTGATGACTGTAGAGTGTACAAGCGAGTTAAGTCTGCAGTGCTTAAAGCATATGAGTTGGTGCCTGAGGCATACCGGCAGCGGTTCCGCAGTTGGAAAAAAGGAGATAAACAGTCTCATGTGGAATTTGTGCGGGATCTGACTACTCATTTTGGACGTTGGTGTGCAGCGTCAGAGGTTGACACGTTTGAGAAACTGTGTGATCTGGTAATCTTAGAACAACTTAAAAACTCTGTACCGAAAAATGTGGCTACTTACATTGTAGAGCATAAAGTAGGTAATCCAGGTCAGGCAGCGGTGTTGGCTGATGAGTATGTGTTAATTCACAAAAGCAATTTCAGTGCGTCAAGTTCAGAAAGTGTGCGCAGGGAGAGTTATGTTCATCAAAAAGGTGCAGCAGACTCTTATGCTAAGAGTGAGCAGGGCATGAGACAAAGGCAGGCAGAAGGTAGAACATGTAACTATTGCAGAGGCAGTGGGCATTGGAAGAGTGAGTGTCCAGTCCTCAAATCAAAAAGTAAATTCTCCAGTGCACATGTAAGACCAGCTGCTCTGTCTAATTCACTCAGTCCAGGCACAGTGGATGCGCAGCAAGTTGAACTCAGACAGCAGAAGAATATGCAGGATTTTGGACCATTCATTTCTAATGGTTTGGTGTCTTTGCCAGGTAGTGATGAACAGGTGCCAGTAAAGATACTGCGGGATACCGGTTCATTGGACTCATTTGTGCGCCAGTCTGTTCTACCCTTCTCATCGGTGACTGACACAGGAGACTTTGTGATGGTCAGAGGGATGGGGATGGTGGTGTTCCCGGCTCCTGTGCATAATCTGTGTCTTGTCTCAGGTCTGGTGAATGGAGTTGTGGGGATGGGTGTGCGTGCAGAGTTGCCAGTGGTTAGGGTGGATATAATTCTGGGTAATGGTCTTGCTGGGGTGCGGGTGTGGGCCGATGGTCCTTCTCCCAGTATAGTCACTACAAGTATGCCTAGTCAAGGTCAGTCAGACAGCATATCTGAGGATGTTTTTGTGTATCCGGCCTGTGCTGTTACGCGTGCCATGACCAGTGTGCGTGACGCACAGAGACTTACTATCAAGAAGTCAGAGTTGGAAGCCGAAATTTGTGTGACTTTGCCTGATCAGTTTAAGTCGATGTCACGATCTGAGTTGATTGCAGAGCAGGAAAGTGATGCCAGTTTGAAAGAACTGTATGACAAAGTGCTTCCGCTTGATGAGATGCTCAGTTCTGCTCACGGTTATTTTCTTCAAGAGGGCTTATTGTTTAGAAAATATGTGCCTCATGGAGAAGCTTTTGTTGGGGAACCAGTTTTTCAGTTTGTAGTGCCGAGTAAGTTTCGGGACTTGGTGTTGCAAACTTGCCATGATAAGGTAGCTGGGCATCCGGGGGTAAAGAAGACTTATGACCGGGTGTTGCGGTACTGTTTTTGGCCCCGCCTGAAGCGCGATATCTCAGCATATATCAAAACATGTCGCATATGTCAGTTAACCGGCAAGCCAAACCAGTCAATTAGACCGGCTCCACTCTGTCCAATCCCTATGGTTAATGCTTCTGCGTGTACATCTGAAATTGCTCTGTGCTCATCTCGAGCAGTCAGCATAGAGGAGAGTGCGACTCCTGATGTTGTTTTGCAAGGGCGATTAAAAAATTCAGTCACTGAAAAATTTGGATGGCATGTTGGCAAATTTGGATAATGAAAAACGTGCAGAGTTGATTGCTCTTATTAAAAGCTATCCTGTCCTGTTTTCAGATGTACCTTCTCGCACGCATCTTATTGAACATGATGTGGATGTTGGTGATGCCGTACCAATAAAACAACGTTTTTATCGGGTTTCGTCAGAAAAGCGCAAGCTTTTAGACAAAGAGGTTCAATATATGTTGGACAATCGTATTGCTGAGCCATGTGTTTCAAGTTGGGCATCGCCATGTCTGTTGGTCAATAAGCCGGACACAACTTTTAGACCATGTACTGACTTTCGTAAAGTTAATAACGTTACAAAGCCAGATGTGTTTCCTCTTCCCAGCATGGAAGACTGTATAGATCAGGTGGGGTCTGCCATTTATGTGAGTAAGTTTGACCTCTTAAAAGGTTATTGGCAGGTTCCTCTGTCTAAGCGGGCACAGGAAATTTGTGCGTTTATTACACCGTCTGGTTTGTACAAGTACACTGTTATGCCATTTGGCCTGCGCAATGCGCCAGCAACATTTCAGCGCCTTATGAACCAGGTTGTGGCAGGGCTGGATGGCTGTGCAGTGTATCTTGATGACGTAGTAATATACAGTGATACATGGTCTGAACATATTCAGCGCATTTGTGCATTGTTTGACAGATTGGTCTGGGCAAGGTTGACTGTTAATTTGGCAAAATGTGAATTTGCGAAGGCCACCGTCACCTACTTGGGCAAGGAGGTCGGTCACTGCCGGGTGCGTATGTTGCAGGATAGGGTGGCTGCAATAGTTGGATATCCCCCTCCAACCACCAAGAAGGAGCTAATGCGCTTTTTAGGGATGGTGGGATATTATCGAAGTTTCTGTCGGAGTTTCTCTTCTGTTGTAGAGCCTCTGACGGCGCTTCTGAAAAAAGAGGCACACTTTGTGTGGTCAGACAGATGTAGACTGGCGTTTGAAAATGTCAAGGCACTTTTGTGTGCAGCGCCTGTGTTGGCTGCTCCCCGGTTGAATGAGGTGTTTTCCCTGCAGGTAGATGCGTCTAACGTGGGAGCAGGGGCTGTACTTTTGCAGGCAGGAGACTGCGGGGTTGAAAAACCTGTGGCTTTTTTCTCTAGGAAGTTTAACAAGTACCAGCTCAATTATTCAGTGATTGAGAAGGAGGCACTAGCGTTAATATGGGCATTGCAGCATTTTGACGTGTATTTGGGGTCTGGTCTAACTCCGTTGGTGGTTTATACGGATCATAACCCACTGACATTTCTACGATCACTCCAAAATCCAAATCAGAGGCTGATGCGATGGGCATTGTTTTTACAGCCGTACCATCTTAATATTCGTCATATCAAGGGGTCAGAAAATGTGATGGCGGATGCCCTTTCTAGGCTGCCCTAAATGTGATTGTGTTCTCACTGTTTGTTCTGCTCTTTTTCCAGGTCTGCCTTCTCACTACTCTCTTAATTTGCTCCTAGGATCCAGGTTGCTGAGAGTGGAAAATGGGGGGAGAGGTGGAGGAGTGGGGATACTGTGGTGGGACCACATTTCTTTCGGGGGGGGGTGTGACGGCCTGCCTCTCTCTGTTCATTGGTTGTGTGACTTCCCTGGGTGGAGGTGGGGACAGGTCGTCAGCCCAATTTGTCTCACCTGTGGTGTATGAGTACTGGGGATTTAAGGGCTGTCTGAATGTTAGTTCTCTCTCTTGCTACCTCCAGACGGGACTTGGGTTCAGGCTTCCACCTGCCATGTGGACCTAAGTATTTTTACTTCCTGCATTCAACACTTCACACACCTTACACTCATCCATACACTGCACACATGACTGACTTTTAAACATAACCTATTACACATCCTTTTGCTTTATTTTGACATAAGTTTACTATATTTGTTTGGTACAATCTGATTTCCATTTGAGTAATTTACCTATTAGTTTAATCTGAAGTTAAAATGATTTACTAATAAATTAATTTTGATTGGTTATCATTTGTGTGGACTCCCTTTTTGCCACTAACTGACCCGGTTCGTGACAACATTAACTCCTATAAAGGTACTGTGTGTATTTATATTATACATTTAGGATCCAAAATGCCACGTGCCAAATGCATGTAAATGACCTCATTTGTGTAGAATAAATAACATATCTCTCTCTCTCTCTCTCTTTAAGTATGAATCCAGCAGCCATTTAATGTGGTGCACTTTCACCAATTTTTCCAATCTGTGTTCAGTATTTGTGACTGGTGGCCTAACATGCCTTCATCAGGCTGGCAATTATTAGATATTTGCTGAGCTAAAATTGTTTTCATGTCAGCTGCAAGTGAAGAAATTGACAGTGTTTGTATTGTTTATTAAAAACCTAAATGCTGGACATAGCATTCAGTGACAAAAGGTATGACACAGTGATCAGACAGGCTATAGGGTGGTAATAGATGAACCTCTACAGCCCTTTTAATAGTTTTGTGCATATCCTGACATAAATTCATGCACCTTAAAAAAAAAAAGAGCTGTTATGCATGTATTAATTATATATTTTCATGTAATTATTGATTTCTTATGAAAAATAGCTTAACCATGAGAAACTTTTAAGGTATTAAGAAATTATATTTGTAACACGTGTTTCACTAGGTCGAGGGGTGTTTGCCAAAGCCCATTTTGGAAAAGGGGACTTTGTGGTGGAGTACAGAGGAGAGTTAATAAATTGTCAAGAATCAGAAAGAAGGAGGACCTATCACAGAGCATGTGCTGTTTATATGTTTGACTTTTACTGGAAAGAAAAGTTGTAAAATGGTGGTAAGGTTTTGAATGTTATATTTCTGCACTTTTTTTTCATAAAAATGATAATCAAATGGTTTATAAGTTAGTATTTATTGCCAATACTAATAAGAGTAATGGCAAATTACAATAAGTAATTTAATATATATCAAGTTTAGTAATTCTTTTTTTATTCTCAAGTATTGATGCAGCCCGAGAAGATGGCAGTCTTGGACGACTCGTCAATGATGAACACAGGAAACCAAATTGCAAAATGAAGAGGGTCATAACAGAGGGCAAACCACACCTCTGTCTTTTTGCGTTGAGGGACATTCAGCCTGGAGAAGAATTGACATATGACTATGGGGGAAAGAACTGGCCATGGAGGAAACAGGTTTGTCATGCATGATGGTCAGTGTGAAGTGAAGGAAGATTAGACAATGAGGTGAAATGTCAGGTGGTGACTTGTTTGTTGAGTTTTAACATGTGTTTCTTCGAATATATATTTGTAGGTACCAACCAGTCATTACTGTGACTGCTATCTTACACACTTGTCTGGTGTTTCTTCATTTGTGGGGACCACCGTAGCTGAGAGATAATCTCCACATTTACTGATACTGATATTACTCTTTCATTCACAATGTCAACAACACACCATATATTACATAGAGCCTATAACACTGGGCTATGTTTGCTTTCTACAGTTCACATCACTTCTTCTATCACAGGTCAATCCAACCCTGTAACACTTGATATTCACTTGTTTTCAGCTGTAACAATCACTGCAGTATTATAACAGGCTACACAAACGTCACATTGACTAGAACCAAGTTCAACTTATGTGGAAAAAATATGACTTGGGACCAGATACTCACAGATGTTGATATTTATGTAAATTATTTATGTTCTCCTTTAACTGTTGCTTATTATTTGGTCTAATGATTTTGGTTTTGTTGATTAGTTGCTTAATAATGATGATTTATCATTTCAGGCAGAACAGCCATGTGATGCTGAGTCCGCTGACACTGAACTCTCCAGAAAGAGTCCATCATCCTCCATCATGCAGGTAGGACTCTCTTGTGCACACTGTTTGGTTGAGTTTAGATCAGTGCAACATTGGTTTTACACATGCTGCTAAGCACAGTCTGGTTTCCTGATTCAGTTGGGACCAACCAGTCATTACTATGACTACTATGTTACACACTTGTCTGGTGTTTCTTCATTTGTGGGGACCATCGTAGCTGATTCAGTTGGGACCAACCAGTCATTACTGTGACTGCTATCTTACACACTTGTCTGGTGTTTCTTCATTTGTGGGGACCACCGTAGCTGAGAGATAATCTCCACATTTACTGATACTGATATTACTCTTTCATTCACAATGTCAACAACACACCATATATTACATAGAGCCTATAACACTGGGCTACGTTTGCTTTCTACAGTTCACATCACTTCTTCTATCACAGGTCAATCCAACCCTGTAACACTTGATATTCACTTGTTTTCAGCTGTAACAATCACTGCAGTATTATAACAGGCTACACCAGGCATGTCCAAACTATTCCACAAAGGGCCATGTGGCTGCAGGTTTTAGTTCCAACCAATCAAGAGCACACCATTTGACCAATCAGCTGTCTGAAGACTGAGATCAGTTGATTAAATGAATCAAGTCTGGTGTGCTCCTGCTTGGTTGGAATGAAAACCTGCAGCCACATGGCCCTTTGTGGAACAGTTTGGACACCCCTGGGCTACACAAACGTCACATTGACTAGAACCAAGTTCAACTTATGTGGGAAAAAATATGATTTGGAGCCAGATACTCACAGACGTTGATATTTATGTAAATTATTTATGTTCTCCTTTAACTGTTGCTTATTATTTGGTCTAATGATTTTGGTTTTGTTGATTAGTTGCTTAATAATGATTTATCATTTCAGGCAGAACAGCCATGTGATGCTGAGTCTGCTGACACTGAACTCTCCAGACACAGTCCATCATCCTCCATCATGCAGGTAGGACTCAGTTTATTGTGTTTTGTGTTTCATTTTTAGTCAAATATGTACAACTTTTGCGCTTGTGCACACTGTTTGGTTGAGTTTAGATCAGTGCAACATTAGTTTTACACATGCTGCTAAGCACAGTCTGGTTTCCTGATTCAGTTGGGACCAACCAGTCATTACTATGTTACACACTTGTCTGGTGTTTCTTTATTTGGGGGGACCATCGTAGCTGATTCAGTTGGGACCAACCAGTCATTACTGTGACTGCGACCACTGTTGTGTTCGTCTGCTGTTGGTGAGCGGGGCGTACTTACTCGGCTTTCTCTTCATCACGTACAAGTCTTTCGCCTTTTACTAAAGACTTCCGTGGAGAGGAACACCCACGAGTTAGATCTATTTTTGGCAGGCTTTGCCATTTGGCAGAGCCTCATTGTGTTTGTGAAAAGACAAGCGAGCGGCCTTCCTCAGTAAGACGTGTTTTGCTGCGTGTATCAGGTTGCCTGTCTCAAGGAGAGCAGACATGCCCCCTGCTGGATCTTCATCAGTATCTCTAATCACCTGCGTCGAATAGGGGGGAAAGTGCAGCGTGACACGGTGTGAGATTTGCACCTTGGGGCGGCACACAAAGAGGGAGATTGTGGGGGCATAAGAGGTTTGGCATGAAGGCCATTCCACAGCGAGGCTTGTCATAAAGATGAGTCCACAGGGTGTGTCTGAGAGGCTCTCGGTTGTCCTGCTATGGGTCACACGAGGGGATTGATCGCTCTTTTCATGCTTCATGCAAGGGTGCTGCCCACTGCCCTCCGGACCGCACCGCGGCCAAGGGGTCATTCTTCCCACGGGGGAGTAAAAGGGAAGCAGCACCTGTCTGCCTGTGTACTTGCCAAGGCAGTACATATGAAAAATTGGAATCGATACAGAGAAGATTAGCATGGCCCCTGCGAAAGGATGACACGCAACATCGTGAAGCGTTTCCACATTTTGACCCTTGCTCCTCTGGAACACCCGAGTAGGACGTTAGTCCTGTGGCTGGAAAGCCTGGAGCTCTTTGCCGCATTTCACAAAATCTAAAAACATGACAAGAAAAAGTTGGCGCCTTGCTCTTGCTGCGCGGTGTAGGGGAATGGGTGTTCACCATGTCGGGGCTCACCGTGAAGGGGGTGACTGGGACCACTGTTGTGTTCGTCTGCTGTTGGTGAGCGGGGCGCACTTACTCGGCTTTCTCTTCATCACGAACAAGTCTTTCGCCTTTTACTAAAGACTTCCGTGGAGAGGAACACCCACGAGTTAGATCTATTTTTGGCAGGCTTTGCCGTTTGGCAGAGCCTCATTGTGTTTGTGAAAAGACAAGCGAGCGGCCTTCCTCAGTAAGACGTGTTTTGCTGCGTGTATCACACCTAGGGGGGCCGAGCTGCTAAGCAGCGGCCTTTCTCCGAGCCCGCTGAAACGACGGCACCACGCTGAGGCTGAAGCTTGCGGGAGGTGGGCCGGGGCGGCCAACGTCCAGGGGTCATCGCTTCTCGGCCTTTTGGCTAAGATCAAGTGTAGTATCTGTTCTTATCAGTTTAATATCTGATACGTCCCCTACCCGGGGACCATATATTAAATTGCTTTTTGGAGCAGGGAGATGGAATAGGGGCTTGCTCCGTCCACTCCACGCATCGACCCGGTATTGCAGTACCTCCAGGAACGGTGCACCCCCCCTCTCTCTCTCTGTTTAATATGAAAAAAGACTTAACTGAGTAGGTAGGCCGGTCTAGCAGCACTGACGAGTTGAGATCCATTTCAAGGTTGTTCAAGCACCCCTGAAAATGAGCAAATTATCTTTGTTTCCTATGAATTATTTTATACAACTTTGGCCAGGGGGATTGAGTCACAGCAGATGGCAGGTTGCCTGTCTCAAGGAGAGCAGACATGCCCCCTGCTGGATCTTCATCAGTATCTCTAATCACCTGCGTCGAATAGGGGGGGAAAGTGCAGCGTGACACGGTGTGAGATTTGCACCTTGGGGCGGCACACAAAGAGGGAGATTGTGGGGGCATAAGAGGTTTGGCATGAAGGCCATTCCACAGCGAGGCTTGTCATAAAGATGAGTCCACAGGGTGTGTCTGAGAGGCTCTCGGTTGTCCTGCTATGGGTCACACGAGGGGATTGATCGCTCTTTTCATGCTTCATGCAAGGGTGCTGCCCACTGCCCTCCGGACCGCACCGCGGCCAAGGGGTCATTCTTCCCACGGGGGAGTAAAAGGGAAGCAGCACCTGTCTGCCTGTGTACTTGCCAAGGCAGTACATATGAAAAATTGGAATCGATACAGAGAAGATTAGCATGGCCCCTGCGAAAGGATGACACGCAACATCGTGAAGCGTTTCCACATTTTGACCCTTGCTCCTCTGGAACACCCGAGTAGGACGTTAGTCCTGTGGCTGGAAAGCCTGGAGCTCTTTGCCGCATTTCACAAAATCTAAAAACATGACAAGAAAAAGTTGGCGCCTTGCTCTTGCTGCGCGGTGTAGGGGAATGGGTGTTCACCATGTCGGGGCTCACCGTGAAGGGGGTGACTGGGACCACTGTTGTGTTCGTCTGCTGTTGGTGAGCGGGGCGCACTTACTCGGCTTTCTCTTCATCACGAACAAGTCTTTCGCCTTTTACTAAAGACTTCCGTGGAGAGGAACACCCACGAGTTAGATCTATTTTTGGCAGGCTTTGCCGTTTGGCAGAGCCTCATTGTGTTTGTGAAAAGACAAGCGAGCGGCCTTCCTCAGTAAGACGTGTTTTGCTGCGTGTATCACACCTAGGGGGGCCGAGCTGCTAAGCAGCGGCCTTTCTCCGAGCCCGCTGAAACGACGGCACCACGCTGAGGCTGAAGCTTGCGGGAGGTGGGCCGGGGCGGCCAACGTCCAGGGGTCATCGCTTCTCGGCCTTTTGGCTAAGATCAAGTGTAGTATCTGTTCTTATCAGTTTAATATCTGATACGTCCCCTACCCGGGGACCATATATTAAATTGCTTTTTGGAGCAGGGAGATGGAATAGGGGCTTGCTCCGTCCACTCCACGCATCGACCCGGTATTGCAGTACCTCCAGGAACGGTGCACCCCCCCTCTCTCTCTCTGTTTAATATGAAAAAAGACTTAACTGAGTAGGTAGGCCGGTCTAGCAGCACTGACGAGTTGAGATCCATTTCAAGGTTGTTCAAGCACCCCTGAAAATGAGCAAATTATCTTTGTTTCCTATGAATTATTTTATACAACTTTGGCCAGGGGGATTGAGTCACAGCAGATGGCAGGTTGCCTGTCTCAAGGAGAGCAGACATGCCCCCTGCTGGATCTTCATCAGTATCTCTAATCACCTGCGTCGAATAGGGGGGGAAAGTGCAGCGTGACACGGTGTGAGATTTGCACCTTGGGGCGGCACACAAAGAGGGAGATTGTGGGGGCATAAGAGGTTTGGCATGAAGGCCATTCCACAGCGAGGCTTGTCATAAAGATGAGTCCACAGGGTGTGTCTGAGAGGCTCTCGGTTGTCCTGCTATGGGTCACACGAGGGGATTGATCGCTCTTTTCATGCTTCATGCAAGGGTGCTGCCCACTGCCCTCCGGACCGCACCGCGGCCAAGGGGTCATTCTTCCCACGGGGGAGTAAAAGGGAAGCAGCACCTGTCTGCCTGTGTACTTGCCAAGGCAGTACATATGAAAAATTGGAATCGATACAGAGAAGATTAGCATGGCCCCTGCGAAAGGATGACACGCAACATCGTGAAGCGTTTCCACATTTTGACCCTTGCTCCTCTGGAACACCCGAGTAGGACGTTAGTCCTGTGGCTGGAAAGCCTGGAGCTCTTTGCCGCATTTCACAAAATCTAAAAACATGACAAGAAAAAGTTGGCGCCTTGCTCTTGCTGCGCGGTGTAGGGGAATGGGTGTTCACCATGTCGGGGCTCACCGTGAAGGGGGTGACTGGGACCACTGTTGTGTTCGTCTGCTGTTGGTGAGCGGGGCGCACTTACTCGGCTTTCTCTTCATCACGAACAAGTCTTTCGCCTTTTACTAAAGACTTCCGTGGAGAGGAACACCCACGAGTTAGATCTATTTTTGGCAGGCTTTGCCGTTTGGCAGAGCCTCATTGTGTTTGTGAAAAGACAAGCGAGCGGCCTTCCTCAGTAAGACGTGTTTTGCTGCGTGTATCACACCTAGGGGGGCCGAGCTGCTAAGCAGCGGCCTTTCTCCGAGCCCGCTGAAACGACGGCACCACGCTGAGGCTGAAGCTTGCGGGAGGTGGGCCGGGGCGGCCAACGTCCAGGGGTCATCGCTTCTCGGCCTTTTGGCTAAGATCAAGTGTAGTATCTGTTCTTATCAGTTTAATATCTGATACGTCCCCTACCCGGGGACCATATATTAAATTGCTTTTTGGAGCAGGGAGATGGAATAGGGGCTTGCTCCGTCCACTCCACGCATCGACCCGGTATTGCAGTACCTCCAGGAACGGTGCACCCCCCCCCTCTCTCTCTGTTTAATATGAAAAAAGACTTAACTGAGTAGGTAGGCCGGTCTAGCAGCACTGACGAGTTGAGATCCATTTCAAGGTTGTTCAAGCACCCCTGAAAATGAGCAAATTATCTTTGTTTCCTATGAATTATTTTATACAACTTTGGCCAGGGGGATTGAGTCACAGCAGATGGCAGGTTGCCTGTCTCAAGGAGAGCAGACATGCCCCCTGCTGGATCTTCATCAGTATCTCTAATCACCTGCGTCGAATAGGGGGGGAAAGTGCAGCGTGACACGGTGTGAGATTTGCACCTTGGGGCGGCACACAAAGAGGGAGATTGTGGGGGCATAAGAGGTTTGGCATGAAGGCCATTCCACAGCGAGGCTTGTCATAAAGATGAGTCCACAGGGTGTGTCTGAGAGGCTCTCGGTTGTCCTGCTATGGGTCACACGAGGGGATTGATCGCTCTTTTCATGCTTCATGCAAGGGTGCTGCCCACTGCCCTCCGGACCGCACCGCGGCCAAGGGGTCATTCTTCCCACGGGGGAGTAAAAGGGAAGCAGCACCTGTCTGCCTGTGTACTTGCCAAGGCAGTACATATGAAAAATTGGAATCGATACAGAGAAGATTAGCATGGCCCCTGCGAAAGGATGACACGCAACATCGTGAAGCGTTTCCACATTTTGACCCTTGCTCCTCTGGAACACCCGAGTAGGACGTTAGTCCTGTGGCTGGAAAGCCTGGAGCTCTTTGCCGCATTTCACAAAATCTAAAAACATGACAAGAAAAAGTTGGCGCCTTGCTCTTGCTGCGCGGTGTAGGGGAATGGGTGTTCACCATGTCGGGGCTCACCGTGAAGGGGGTGACTGGGACCACTGTTGTGTTCGTCTGCTGTTGGTGAGCGGGGCGCACTTACTCGGCTTTCTCTTCATCACGAACAAGTCTTTCGCCTTTTACTAAAGACTTCCGTGGAGAGGAACACCCACGAGTTAGATCTATTTTTGGCAGGCTTTGCCGTTTGGCAGAGCCTCATTGTGTTTGTGAAAAGACAAGCGAGCGGCCTTCCTCAGTAAGACGTGTTTTGCTGCGTGTATCACACCTAGGGGGGCCGAGCTGCTAAGCAGCGGCCTTTCTCCGAGCCCGCTGAAACGACGGCACCACGCTGAGGCTGAAGCTTGCGGGAGGTGGGCCGGGGCGGCCAACGTCCAGGGGTCATCGCTTCTCGGCCTTTTGGCTAAGATCAAGTGTAGTATCTGTTCTTATCAGTTTAATATCTGATACGTCCCCTACCCGGGGACCATATATTAAATTGCTTTTTGGAGCAGGGAGATGGAATAGGGGCTTGCTCCGTCCACTCCACGCATCGACCCGGTATTGCAGTACCTCCAGGAACGGTGCACCCCCCCTCTCTCTCTCTGTTTAATATGAAAAAAGACTTAACTGAGTAGGTAGGCCGGTCTAGCAGCACTGACGAGTTGAGATCCATTTCAAGGTTGTTCAAGCACCCCTGAAAATGAGCAAATTATCTTTGTTTCCTATGAATTATTTTATACAACTTTGGCCAGGGGGATTGAGTCACAGCAGATGGCAGGTTGCCTGTCTCAAGGAGAGCAGACATGCCCCCTGCTGGATCTTCATCAGTATCTCTAATCACCTGCGTCGAATAGGGGGGGAAAGTGCAGCGTGACACGGTGTGAGATTTGCACCTTGGGGCGGCACACAAAGAGGGAGATTGTGGGGGCATAAGAGGTTTGGCATGAAGGCCATTCCACAGCGAGGCTTGTCATAAAGATGAGTCCACAGGGTGTGTCTGAGAGGCTCTCGGTTGTCCTGCTATGGGTCACACGAGGGGATTGATCGCTCTTTTCATGCTTCATGCAAGGGTGCTGCCCACTGCCCTCCGGACCGCACCGCGGCCAAGGGGTCATTCTTCCCACGGGGGAGTAAAAGGGAAGCAGCACCTGTCTGCCTGTGTACTTGCCAAGGCAGTACATATGAAAAATTGGAATCGATACAGAGAAGATTAGCATGGCCCCTGCGAAAGGATGACACGCAACATCGTGAAGCGTTTCCACATTTTGACCCTTGCTCCTCTGGAACACCCGAGTAGGACGTTAGTCCTGTGGCTGGAAAGCCTGGAGCTCTTTGCCGCATTTCACAAAATCTAAAAACATGACAAGAAAAAGTTGGCGCCTTGCTCTTGCTGCGCGGTGTAGGGGAATGGGTGTTCACCATGTCGGGGCTCACCGTGAAGGGGGTGACTGGGACCACTGTTGTGTTCGTCTGCTGTTGGTGAGCGGGGCGCACTTACTCGGCTTTCTCTTCATCACGAACAAGTCTTTCGCCTTTTACTAAAGACTTCCGTGGAGAGGAACACCCACGAGTTAGATCTATTTTTGGCAGGCTTTGCCGTTTGGCAGAGCCTCATTGTGTTTGTGAAAAGACAAGCGAGCGGCCTTCCTCAGTAAGACGTGTTTTGCTGCGTGTATCACACCTAGGGGGGCCGAGCTGCTAAGCAGCGGCCTTTCTCCGAGCCCGCTGAAACGACGGCACCACGCTGAGGCTGAAGCTTGCGGGAGGTGGGCCGGGGCGGCCAACGTCCAGGGGTCATCGCTTCTCGGCCTTTTGGCTAAGATCAAGTGTAGTATCTGTTCTTATCAGTTTAATATCTGATACGTCCCCTACCCGGGGACCATATATTAAATTGCTTTTTGGAGCAGGGAGATGGAATAGGGGCTTGCTCCGTCCACTCCACGCATCGACCCGGTATTGCAGTACCTCCAGGAACGGTGCACCCCCCCTCTCTCTCTCTGTTTAATATGAAAAAAGACTTAACTGAGTAGGTAGGCCGGTCTAGCAGCACTGACGAGTTGAGACCCATTTCAAGGTTGTTCAAGCACCCCTGAAAATGAGCAAATTATCTTTGTTTCCTATGAATTATTTTATACAACTTTGGCCAGGGGGATTGAGTCACAGCAGATGGCAGGTTGCCTGTCTCAAGGAGAGCACACATGCCCCCTGCTGGATCTTCATCAGTATCTCTAATCACCTGCGTCGAATAGGGGGGGAAAGTGCAGCGTGACACGGTGTGAGATTTGCACCTTGGGGCGGCACACAAAGAGGGAGATTGTGGGGGCATAAGAGGTTTGGCATGAAGGCCATTCCACAGCGAGGCTTGTCATAAAGATGAGTCCACAGGGTGTGTCTGAGAGGCTCTCGGTTGTCCTGCTATGGGTCACACGAGGGGATTGATCGCTCTTTTCATGCTTCATGCAAGGGTGCTGCCCACTGCCCTCCGGACCGCGTCCGCGGCCAAGGGGTCATTCTTCCCACGGGGGAGTAAAAGGGAAGCAGCACCTGTCTGCCTGTGTACTTGCCAAGGCAGTACATATGAAAAATTGGAATCGATACAGAGAAGATTAGCATGGCCCCTGCGAAAGGATGACACGCAACATCGTGAAGCGTTTCCACATTTTGACCCTTGCTCCTCTGGAACACCCGAGTAGGACGTTAGTCCTGTGGCTGGAAAGCCTGGAGCTCTTTGCCGCATTTCACAAAATCTAAAAACATGACAAGAAAAAGTTGGCGCCTTGCTCTTGCTGCGCGGTGTAGGGGAATGGGTGTTCACCATGTCGGGGCTCACCGTGAAGGGGGTGACTGGGACCACTGTTGTGTTCGTCTGCTGTTGGTGAGCGGGGCGCACTTACTCGGCTTTCTCTTCATCACGAACAAGTCTTTCGCCTTTTACTAAAGACTTCCGTGGAGAGGAACACCCACGAGTTAGATCTATTTTTGGCAGGCTTTGCCGTTTGGCAGAGCCTCATTGTGTTTGTGAAAAGACAAGCGAGCGGCCTTCCTCAGTAAGACGTGTTTTGCTGCGTGTATCACACCTAGGGGGGCCGAGCTGCTAAGCAGCGGCCGTTCTCCAAGCCCGCTGAAACGACGGCACCACGCTGAGGCTGAAGCTTGCGGGAGGTGGGCCGGGGCGGCCAACGTCCAGGGGTCATCGCTTCTCGGCCTTTTGGCTAAGATCAAGTGTAGTATCTGTTCTTATCAGTTTAATATCTGATACGTCCCCTACCCGGGGACCATATATTAAATTGCTTTTTGGAGCAGGGAGATGGAATAGGGGCTTGCTCCGTCCACTCCACGCATCGACCCGGTATTGCAGTACCTCCAGGAACGGTGCACCCCCCCTCTCTCTCTCTGTTTAATATGAAAAAAGACTTAACTGAGTAGGTAGGCCGGTCTAGCAGCACTGACGAGTTGAGACCCATTTCAAGGTTGTTCAAGCACCCCTGAAAATGAGCAAATTATCTTTGTTTCCTATGAATTATTTTATACAACTTTGGCCAGGGGGATTGAGTCACAGCAGATGGCAGGTTGCCTGTCTCAAGGAGAGCAGACATGCCCCCTGCTGGATCTTCATCAGTATCTCTAATCACCTGCGTCGAATAGGGGGGGAAAGTGCAGCGTGACACGGTGTGAGATTTGCACCTTGGGGCGGCACACAAAGAGGGAGATTGTGGGGGCATAAGAGGTTTGGCATGAAGGCCATTCCACAGCGAGGCTTGTCATAAAGATGAGTCCACAGGGTGTGTCTGAGAGGCTCTCGGTTGTCCTGCTATGGGTCACACGAGGGGATTGATCGCTCTTTTCATGCTTCATGCAAGGGTGCTGCCCACTGCCCTCCGGACCGCGTCCGCGGCCAAGGGGTCATTCTTCCCACGGGGGAGTAAAAGGGAAGCAGCACCTGTCTGCCTGTGTACTTGCCAAGGCAGTACATATGAAAAATTGGAATCGATACAGAGAAGATTAGCATGGCCCCTGCGAAAGGATGACACGCAACATCGTGAAGCGTTTCCACATTTTGACCCTTGCTCCTCTGGAACACCCGAGTAGGACGTTAGTCCTGTGGCTGGAAAGCCTGGAGCTCTTTGCCGCATTTCACAAAATCTAAAAACATGACAAGAAAAAGTTGGCGCCTTGCTCTTGCTGCGCGGTGTAGGGGAATGGGTGTTCACCATGTCGGGGCTCACCGTGAAGGGGGTGACTGGGACCACTGTTGTGTTCGTCTGCTGTTGGTGAGCGGGGCGCACTTACTCGGCTTTCTCTTCATCACGAACAAGTCTTTCGCCTTTTACTAAAGACTTCCGTGGAGAGGAACACCCACGAGTTAGATCTATTTTTGGCAGGCTTTGCCGTTTGGCAGAGCCTCATTGTGTTTGTGAAAAGACAAGCGAGCGGCCTTCCTCAGTAAGACGTGTTTTGCTGCGTGTATCACACCTAGGGGGGCCGAGCTGCTAAGCAGCGGCCGTTCTCCAAGCCCGCTGAAACGACGGCACCACGCTGAGGCTGAAGCTTGCGGGAGGTGGGCCGGGGCGGCCAACGTCCAGGGGTCATCGCTTCTCGGCCTTTTGGCTAAGATCAAGTGTAGTATCTGTTCTTATCAGTTTAATATCTGATACGTCCCCTACCCGGGGACCATATATTAAATTGCTTTTTGGAGCAGGGAGATGGAATAGGGGCTTGCTCCGTCCACTCCACGCATCGACCCGGTATTGCAGTACCTCCAGGAACGGTGCACCCCCCCTCTCTCTCTCTGTTTAATATGAAAAAAGACTTAACTGAGTAGGTAGGCCGGTCTAGCAGCACTGACGAGTTGAGACCCATTTCAAGGTTGTTCAAGCACCCCTGAAAATGAGCAAATTATCTTTGTTTCCTATGAATTATTTTATACAACTTTGGCCAGGGGGATTGAGTCACAGCAGATGGCAGGTTGCCTGTCTCAAGGAGAGCAGACATGCCCCCTGCTGGATCTTCATCAGTATCTCTAATCACCTGCGTCGAATAGGGGGGGAAAGTGCAGCGTGACACGGTGTGAGATTTGCACCTTGGGGCGGCACACAAAGAGGGAGATTGTGGGGGCATAAGAGGTTTGGCATGAAGGCCATTCCACAGCGAGGCTTGTCATAAAGATGAGTCCACAGGGTGTGTCTGAGAGGCTCTCGGTTGTCCTGCTATGGGTCACACGAGGGGATTGATCGCTCTTTTCATGCTTCATGCAAGGGTGCTGCCCACTGCCCTCCGGACCGCGTCCGCGGCCAAGGGGTCATTCTTCCCACGGGGGAGTAAAAGGGAAGCAGCACCTGTCTGCCTGTGTACTTGCCAAGGCAGTACATATGAAAAATTGGAATCGATACAGAGAAGATTAGCATGGCCCCTGCGAAAGGATGACACGCAACATCGTGAAGCGTTTCCACATTTTGACCCTTGCTCCTCTGGAACACCCGAGTAGGACGTTAGTCCTGTGGCTGGAAAGCCTGGAGCTCTTTGCCGCATTTCACAAAATCTAAAAACATGACAAGAAAAAGTTGGCGCCTTGCTCTTGCTGCGCGGTGTAGGGGAATGGGTGTTCACCATGTCGGGGCTCACCGTGAAGGGGGTGACTGGGACCACTGTTGTGTTCGTCTGCTGTTGGTGAGCGGGGCGCACTTACTCGGCTTTCTCTTCATCACGAACAAGTCTTTCGCCTTTTACTAAAGACTTCCGTGGAGAGGAACACCCACGAGTTAGATCTATTTTTGGCAGGCTTTGCCGTTTGGCAGAGCCTCATTGTGTTTGTGAAAAGACAAGCGAGCGGCCTTCCTCAGTAAGACGTGTTTTGCTGCGTGTATCACACCTAGGGGGGCCGAGCTGCTAAGCAGCGGCCGTTCTCCAAGCCCGCTGAAACGACGGCACCACGCTGAGGCTGAAGCTTGCGGGAGGTGGGCCGGGGCGGCCAACGTCCAGGGGTCATCGCTTCTCGGCCTTTTGGCTAAGATCAAGTGTAGTATCTGTTCTTATCAGTTTAATATCTGATACGTCCCCTACCCGGGGACCATATATTAAATTGCTTTTTGGAGCAGGGAGATGGAATAGGGGCTTGCTCCGTCCACTCCACGCATCGACCCGGTATTGCAGTACCTCCAGGAACGGTGCACCCCCCCTCTCTCTCTCTGTTTAATATGAAAAAAGACTTAACTGAGTAGGTAGGCCGGTCTAGCAGCACTGACGAGTTGAGACCCATTTCAAGGTTGTTCAAGCACCCCTGAAAATGAGCAAATTATCTTTGTTTCCTATGAATTATTTTATACAACTTTGGCCAGGGGGATTGAGTCACAGCAGATGGCAGGTTGCCTGTCTCAAGGAGAGCAGACATGCCCCCTGCTGGATCTTCATCAGTATCTCTAATCACCTGCGTCGAATAGGGGGGGAAAGTGCAGCGTGACACGGTGTGAGATTTGCACCTTGGGGCGGCACACAAAGAGGGAGATTGTGGGGGCATAAGAGGTTTGGCATGAAGGCCATTCCACAGCGAGGCTTGTCATAAAGATGAGTCCACAGGGTGTGTCTGAGAGGCTCTCGGTTGTCCTGCTATGGGTCACACGAGGGGATTGATCGCTCTTTTCATGCTTCATGCAAGGGTGCTGCCCACTGCCCTCCGGACCGCGTCCGCGGCCAAGGGGTCATTCTTCCCACGGGGGAGTAAAAGGGAAGCAGCACCTGTCTGCCTGTGTACTTGCCAAGGCAGTACATATGAAAAATTGGAATCGATACAGAGAAGATTAGCATGGCCCCTGCGAAAGGATGACACGCAACATCGTGAAGCGTTTCCACATTTTGACCCTTGCTCCTCTGGAACACCCGAGTAGGACGTTAGTCCTGTGGCTGGAAAGCCTGGAGCTCTTTGCCGCATTTCACAAAATCTAAAAACATGACAAGAAAAAGTTGGCGCCTTGCTCTTGCTGCGCGGTGTAGGGGAATGGGTGTTCACCATGTCGGGGCTCACCGTGAAGGGGGTGACTGGGACCACTGTTGTGTTCGTCTGCTGTTGGTGAGCGGGGCGCACTTACTCGGCTTTCTCTTCATCACGAACAAGTCTTTCGCCTTTTACTAAAGACTTCCGTGGAGAGGAACACCCACGAGTTAGATCTATTTTTGGCAGGCTTTGCCGTTTGGCAGAGCCTCATTGTGTTTGTGAAAAGACAAGCGAGCGGCCTTCCTCAGTAAGACGTGTTTTGCTGCGTGTATCACACCTAGGGGGGCCGAGCTGCTAAGCAGCGGCCGTTCTCCAAGCCCGCTGAAACGACGGCACCACGCTGAGGCTGAAGCTTGCGGGAGGTGGGCCGGGGCGGCCAACGTCCAGGGGTCATCGCTTCTCGGCCTTTTGGCTAAGATCAAGTGTAGTATCTGTTCTTATCAGTTTAATATCTGATACGTCCCCTACCCGGGGACCATATATTAAATTGCTTTTTGGAGCAGGGAGATGGAATAGGGGCTTGCTCCGTCCACTCCACGCATCGACCCGGTATTGCAGTACCTCCAGGAACGGTGCACCCCCCCTCTCTCTCTCTGTTTAATATGAAAAAAGACTTAACTGAGTAGGTAGGCCGGTCTAGCAGCACTGACGAGTTGAGACCCATTTCAAGGTTGTTCAAGCACCCCTGAAAATGAGCAAATTATCTTTGTTTCCTATGAATTATTTTATACAACTTTGGCCAGGGGGATTGAGTCACAGCAGATGGCAGGTTGCCTGTCTCAAGGAGAGCAGACATGCCCCCTGCTGGATCTTCATCAGTATCTCTAATCACCTGCGTCGAATAGGGGGGGAAAGTGCAGCGTGACACGGTGTGAGATTTGCACCTTGGGGCGGCACACAAAGAGGGAGATTGTGGGGGCATAAGAGGTTTGGCATGAAGGCCATTCCACAGCGAGGCTTGTCATAAAGATGAGTCCACAGGGTGTGTCTGAGAGGCTCTCGGTTGTCCTGCTATGGGTCACACGAGGGGATTGATCGCTCTTTTCATGCTTCATGCAAGGGTGCTGCCCACTGCCCTCCGGACCGCGTCCGCGGCCAAGGGGTCATTCTTCCCACGGGGGAGTAAAAGGGAAGCAGCACCTGTCTGCCTGTGTACTTGCCAAGGCAGTACATATGAAAAATTGGAATCGATACAGAGAAGATTAGCATGGCCCCTGCGAAAGGATGACACGCAACATCGTGAAGCGTTTCCACATTTTGACCCTTGCTCCTCTGGAACACCCGAGTAGGACGTTAGTCCTGTGGCTGGAAAGCCTGGAGCTCTTTGCCGCATTTCACAAAATCTAAAAACATGACAAGAAAAAGTTGGCGCCTTGCTCTTGCTGCGCGGTGTAGGGGAATGGGTGTTCACCATGTCGGGGCTCACCGTGAAGGGGGTGACTGGGACCACTGTTGTGTTCGTCTGCTGTTGGTGAGCGGGGCGCACTTACTCGGCTTTCTCTTCATCACGAACAAGTCTTTCGCCTTTTACTAAAGACTTCCGTGGAGAGGAACACCCACGAGTTAGATCTATTTTTGGCAGGCTTTGCCGTTTGGCAGAGCCTCATTGTGTTTGTGAAAAGACAAGCGAGCGGCCTTCCTCAGTAAGACGTGTTTTGCTGCGTGTATCACACCTAGGGGGGCCGAGCTGCTAAGCAGCGGCCGTTCTCCAAGCCCGCTGAAACGACGGCACCACGCTGAGGCTGAAGCTTGCGGGAGGTGGGCCGGGGCGGCCAACGTCCAGGGGTCATCGCTTCTCGGCCTTTTGGCTAAGATCAAGTGTAGTATCTGTTCTTATCAGTTTAATATCTGATACGTCCCCTACCCGGGGACCATATATTAAATTGCTTTTTGGAGCAGGGAGATGGAATAGGGGCTTGCTCCGTCCACTCCACGCATCGACCCGGTATTGCAGTACCTCCAGGAACGGTGCACCCCCCCTCTCTCTCTCTGTTTAATATGAAAAAAGACTTAACTGAGTAGGTAGGCCGGTCTAGCAGCACTGACGAGTTGAGACCCATTTCAAGGTTGTTCAAGCACCCCTGAAAATGAGCAAATTATCTTTGTTTCCTATGAATTATTTTATACAACTTTGGCCAGGGGGATTGAGTCACAGCAGATGGCAGGTTGCCTGTCTCAAGGAGAGCAGACATGCCCCCTGCTGGATCTTCATCAGTATCTCTAATCACCTGCGTCGAATAGGGGGGGAAAGTGCAGCGTGACACGGTGTGAGATTTGCACCTTGGGGCGGCACACAAAGAGGGAGATTGTGGGGGCATAAGAGGTTTGGCATGAAGGCCATTCCACAGCGAGGCTTGTCATAAAGATGAGTCCACAGGGTGTGTCTGAGAGGCTCTCGGTTGTCCTGCTATGGGTCACACGAGGGGATTGATCGCTCTTTTCATGCTTCATGCAAGGGTGCTGCCCACTGCCCTCCGGACCGCGTCCGCGGCCAAGGGGTCATTCTTCCCACGGGGGAGTAAAAGGGAAGCAGCACCTGTCTGCCTGTGTACTTGCCAAGGCAGTACATATGAAAAATTGGAATCGATACAGAGAAGATTAGCATGGCCCCTGCGAAAGGATGACACGCAACATCGTGAAGCGTTTCCACATTTTGACCCTTGCTCCTCTGGAACACCCGAGTAGGACGTTAGTCCTGTGGCTGGAAAGCCTGGAGCTCTTTGCCGCATTTCACAAAATCTAAAAACATGACAAGAAAAAGTTGGCGCCTTGCTCTTGCTGCGCGGTGTAGGGGAATGGGTGTTCACCATGTCGGGGCTCACCGTGAAGGGGGTGACTGGGACCACTGTTGTGTTCGTCTGCTGTTGGTGAGCGGGGCGCACTTACTCGGCTTTCTCTTCATCACGAACAAGTCTTTCGCCTTTTACTAAAGACTTCCGTGGAGAGGAACACCCACGAGTTAGATCTATTTTTGGCAGGCTTTGCCGTTTGGCAGAGCCTCATTGTGTTTGTGAAAAGACAAGCGAGCGGCCTTCCTCAGTAAGACGTGTTTTGCTGCGTGTATCACACCTAGGGGGGCCGAGCTGCTAAGCAGCGGCCGTTCTCCAAGCCCGCTGAAACGACGGCACCACGCTGAGGCTGAAGCTTGCGGGAGGTGGGCCGGGGCGGCCAACGTCCAGGGGTCATCGCTTCTCGGCCTTTTGGCTAAGATCAAGTGTAGTATCTGTTCTTATCAGTTTAATATCTGATACGTCCCCTACCCGGGGACCATATATTAAATTGCTTTTTGGAGCAGGGAGATGGAATAGGGGCTTGCTCCGTCCACTCCACGCATCGACCCGGTATTGCAGTACCTCCAGGAACGGTGCACCCCCCCCCTCTCTCTCTGTTTAATATGAAAAAAGACTTAACTGAGTAGGTAGGCCGGTCTAGCAGCACTGACGAGTTGAGACCCATTTCAAGGTTGTTCAAGCACCCCTGAAAATGAGCAAATTATCTTTGTTTCCTATGAATTATTTTATACAACTTTGGCCAGGGGGATTGAGTCACAGCAGATGGCAGGTTGCCTGTCTCAAGGAGAGCAGACATGCCCCCTGCTGGATCTTCATCAGTATCTCTAATCACCTGCGTCGAATAGGGGGGGAAAGTGCAGCGTGACACGGTGTGAGATTTGCACCTTGGGGCGGCACACAAAGAGGGAGATTGTGGGGGCATAAGAGGTTTGGCATGAAGGCCATTCCACAGCGAGGCTTGTCATAAAGATGAGTCCACAGGGTGTGTCTGAGAGGCTCTCGGTTGTCCTGCTATGGGTCACACGAGGGGATTGATCGCTCTTTTCATGCTTCATGCAAGGGTGCTGCCCACTGCCCTCCGGACCGCGTCCGCGGCCAAGGGGTCATTCTTCCCACGGGGGAGTAAAAGGGAAGCAGCACCTGTCTGCCTGTGTACTTGCCAAGGCAGTACATATGAAAAATTGGAATCGATACAGAGAAGATTAGCATGGCCCCTGCGAAAGGATGACACGCAACATCGTGAAGCGTTTCCACATTTTGACCCTTGCTCCTCTGGAACACCCGAGTAGGACGTTAGTCCTGTGGCTGGAAAGCCTGGAGCTCTTTGCCGCATTTCACAAAATCTAAAAACATGACAAGAAAAAGTTGGCGCCTTGCTCTTGCTGCGCGGTGTAGGGGAATGGGTGTTCACCATGTCGGGGCTCACCGTGAAGGGGGTGACTGGGACCACTGTTGTGTTCGTCTGCTGTTGGTGAGCGGGGCGCACTTACTCGGCTTTCTCTTCATCACGAACAAGTCTTTCGCCTTTTACTAAAGACTTCCGTGGAGAGGAACACCCACGAGTTAGATCTATTTTTGGCAGGCTTTGCCGTTTGGCAGAGCCTCATTGTGTTTGTGAAAAGACAAGCGAGCGGCCTTCCTCAGTAAGACGTGTTTTGCTGCGTGTATCACACCTAGGGGGGCCGAGCTGCTAAGCAGCGGCCGTTCTCCAAGCCCGCTGAAACGACGGCACCACGCTGAGGCTGAAGCTTGCGGGAGGTGGGCCGGGGCGGCCAACGTCCAGGGGTCATCGCTTCTCGGCCTTTTGGCTAAGATCAAGTGTAGTATCTGTTCTTATCAGTTTAATATCTGATACGTCCCCTACCCGGGGACCATATATTAAATTGCTTTTTGGAGCAGGGAGATGGAATAGGGGCTTGCTCCGTCCACTCCACGCATCGACCCGGTATTGCAGTACCTCCAGGAACGGTGCACCCCCCCCCTCTCTCTCTGTTTAATATGAAAAAAGACTTAACTGAGTAGGTAGGCCGGTCTAGCAGCACTGACGAGTTGAGACCCATTTCAAGTTTGTTCAAGCACCCCTGAAAATGAGCAAATTATCTTTGTTTCCTATGAATTATTTTATACAACTTTGGCCAGGGGGATTGAGTCACAGCAGATGGCAGGTTGCCTGTCTCAAGGAGAGCAGACATGCCCCCTGCTGGATCTTCATCAGTATCTCTAATCACCTGCGTCGAATAGGGGGGGAAAGTGCAGCGTGACACGGTGTGAGATTTGCACCTTGGGGCGGCACACAAAGAGGGAGATTGTGGGGGCATAAGAGGTTTGGCATGAAGGCCATTCCACAGCGAGGCTTGTCATAAAGATGAGTCCACAGGGTGTGTCTGAGAGGCTCTCGGTTGTCCTGCTATGGGTCACACGAGGGGATTGATCGCTCTTTTCATGCTTCATGCAAGGGTGCTGCCCACTGCCCTCCGGACCGCGTCCGCGGCCAAGGGGTCATTCTTCCCACGGGGGAGTAAAAGGGAAGCAGCACCTGTCTGCCTGTGTACTTGCCAAGGCAGTACATATGAAAAATTGGAATCGATACAGAGAAGATTAGCATGGCCCCTGCGAAAGGATGACACGCAACATCGTGAAGCGTTTCCACATTTTGACCCTTGCTCCTCTGGAACACCCGAGTAGGACGTTAGTCCTGTGGCTGGAAAGCCTGGAGCTCTTTGCCGCATTTCACAAAATCTAAAAACATGACAAGAAAAAGTTGGCGCCTTGCTCTTGCTGCGCGGTGTAGGGGAATGGGTGTTCACCATGTCGGGGCTCACCGTGAAGGGGGTGACTGGGACCACTGTTGTGTTCGTCTGCTGTTGGTGAGCGGGGCGCACTTACTCGGCTTTCTCTTCATCACGAACAAGTCTTTCGCCTTTTACTAAAGACTTCCGTGGAGAGGAACACCCACGAGTTAGATCTATTTTTGGCAGGCTTTGCCGTTTGGCAGAGCCTCATTGTGTTTGTGAAAAGACAAGCGAGCGGCCTTCCTCAGTAAGACGTGTTTTGCTGCGTGTATCACACCTAGGGGGGCCGAGCTGCTAAGCAGCGGCCGTTCTCCAAGCCCGCTGAAACGACGGCACCACGCTGAGGCTGAAGCTTGCGGGAGGTGGGCCGGGGCGGCCAACGTCCAGGGGTCATCGCTTCTCGGCCTTTTGGCTAAGATCAAGTGTAGTATCTGTTCTTATCAGTTTAATATCTGATACGTCCCCTACCCGGGGACCATATATTAAATTGCTTTTTGGAGCAGGGAGATGGAATAGGGGCTTGCTCCGTCCACTCCACGCATCGACCCGGTATTGCAGTACCTCCAGGAACGGTGCACCCCCCCCCTCTCTCTCTGTTTAATATGAAAAAAGACTTAACTGAGTAGGTAGGCCGGTCTAGCAGCACTGACGAGTTGAGACCCATTTCAAGGTTGTTCAAGCACCCCTGAAAATGAGCAAATTATCTTTGTTTCCTATGAATTATTTTATACAACTTTGGCCAGGGGGATTGAGTCACAGCAGATGGCAGGTTGCCTGTCTCAAGGAGAGCAGACATGCCCCCTGCTGGATCTTCATCAGTATCTCTAATCACCTGCGTCGAATAGGGGGGGAAAGTGCAGCGTGACACGGTGTGAGATTTGCACCTTGGGGCGGCACACAAAGAGGGAGATTGTGGGGGCATAAGAGGTTTGGCATGAAGGCCATTCCACAGCGAGGCTTGTCATAAAGATGAGTCCACAGGGTGTGTCTGAGAGGCTCTCGGTTGTCCTGCTATGGGTCACACGAGGGGATTGATCGCTCTTTTCATGCTTCATGCAAGGGTGCTGCCCACTGCCCTCCGGACCGCGTCCGCGGCCAAGGGGTCATTCTTCCCACGGGGGAGTAAAAGGGAAGCAGCACCTGTCTGCCTGTGTACTTGCCAAGGCAGTACATATGAAAAATTGGAATCGATACAGAGAAGATTAGCATGGCCCCTGCGAAAGGATGACACGCAACATCGTGAAGCGTTTCCACATTTTGACCCTTGCTCCTCTGGAACACCCGAGTAGGACGTTAGTCCTGTGGCTGGAAAGCCTGGAGCTCTTTGCCGCATTTCACAAAATCTAAAAACATGACAAGAAAAAGTTGGCGCCTTGCTCTTGCTGCGCGGTGTAGGGGAATGGGTGTTCACCATGTCGGGGCTCACCGTGAAGGGGGTGACTGGGACCACTGTTGTGTTCGTCTGCTGTTGGTGAGCGGGGCGCACTTACTCGGCTTTCTCTTCATCACGAACAAGTCTTTCGCCTTTTACTAAAGACTTCCGTGGAGAGGAACACCCACGAGTTAGATCTATTTTTGGCAGGCTTTGCCGTTTGGCAGAGCCTCATTGTGTTTGTGAAAAGACAAGCGAGCGGCCTTCCTCAGTAAGACGTGTTTTGCTGCGTGTATCACACCTAGGGGGGCCGAGCTGCTAAGCAGCGGCCGTTCTCCAAGCCCGCTGAAACGACGGCACCACGCTGAGGCTGAAGCTTGCGGGAGGTGGGCCGGGGCGGCCAACGTCCAGGGGTCATCGCTTCTCGGCCTTTTGGCTAAGATCAAGTGTAGTATCTGTTCTTATCAGTTTAATATCTGATACGTCCCCTACCCGGGGACCATATATTAAATTGCTTTTTGGAGCAGGGAGATGGAATAGGGGCTTGCTCCGTCCACTCCACGCATCGACCCGGTATTGCAGTACCTCCAGGAACGGTGCACCCCCCCTCTCTCTCTCTGTTTAATATGAAAAAAGACTTAACTGAGTAGGTAGGCCGGTCTAGCAGCACTGACGAGTTGAGACCCATTTCAAGGTTGTTCAAGCACCCCTGAAAATGAGCAAATTATCTTTGTTTCCTATGAATTATTTTATACAACTTTGGCCAGGGGGATTGAGTCACAGCAGATGGCAGGTTGCCTGTCTCAAGGAGAGCAGACATGCCCCCTGCTGGATCTTCATCAGTATCTCTAATCACCTGCGTCGAATAGGGGGGGAAAGTGCAGCGTGACACGGTGTGAGATTTGCACCTTGGGGCGGCACACAAAGAGGGAGATTGTGGGGGCATAAGAGGTTTGGCATGAAGGCCATTCCACAGCGAGGCTTGTCATAAAGATGAGTCCACAGGGTGTGTCTGAGAGGCTCTCGGTTGTCCTGCTATGGGTCACACGAGGGGATTGATCGCTCTTTTCATGCTTCATGCAAGGGTGCTGCCCACTGCCCTCCGGACCGCGTCCGCGGCCAAGGGGTCATTCTTCCCACGGGGGAGTAAAAGGGAAGCAGCACCTGTCTGCCTGTGTACTTGCCAAGGCAGTACATATGAAAAATTGGAATCGATACAGAGAAGATTAGCATGGCCCCTGCGAAAGGATGACACGCAACATCGTGAAGCGTTTCCACATTTTGACCCTTGCTCCTCTGGAACACCCGAGTAGGACGTTAGTCCTGTGGCTGGAAAGCCTGGAGCTCTTTGCCGCATTTCACAAAATCTAAAAACATGACAAGAAAAAGTTGGCGCCTTGCTCTTGCTGCGCGGTGTAGGGGAATGGGTGTTCACCATGTCGGGGCTCACCGTGAAGGGGGTGACTGGGACCACTGTTGTGTTCGTCTGCTGTTGGTGAGCGGGGCGCACTTACTCGGCTTTCTCTTCATCACGAACAAGTCTTTCGCCTTTTACTAAAGACTTCCGTGGAGAGGAACACCCACGAGTTAGATCTATTTTTGGCAGGCTTTGCCGTTTGGCAGAGCCTCATTGTGTTTGTGAAAAGACAAGCGAGCGGCCTTCCTCAGTAAGACGTGTTTTGCTGCGTGTATCACACCTAGGGGGGCCGAGCTGCTAAGCAGCGGCCGTTCTCCAAGCCCGCTGAAACGACGGCACCACGCTGAGGCTGAAGCTTGCGGGAGGTGGGCCGGGGCGGCCAACGTCCAGGGGTCATCGCTTCTCGGCCTTTTGGCTAAGATCAAGTGTAGTATCTGTTCTTATCAGTTTAATATCTGATACGTCCCCTACCCGGGGACCATATATTAAATTGCTTTTTGGAGCAGGGAGATGGAATAGGGGCTTGCTCCGTCCACTCCACGCATCGACCCGGTATTGCAGTACCTCCAGGAACGGTGCACCCCCCCCCTCTCTCTCTGTTTAATATGAAAAAAGACTTAACTGAGTAGGTAGGCCGGTCTAGCAGCACTGACGAATTGAGACCCATTTCAAGGTTGTTCAAGCACCCCTGAAAATGAGCAAATTATCTTTGTTTCCTATGAATTATTTTATACAACTTTGGCCAGGGGGATTGAGTCACAGCAGATGGCAGGTTGCCTGTCTCAAGGAGAGCAGACATGCCCCCTGCTGGATCTTCATCAGTATCTCTAATCACCTGCGTCGAATAGGGGGGGAAAGTGCAGCGTGACACGGTGTGAGATTTGCACCTTGGGGCGGCACACAAAGAGGGAGATTGTGGGGGCATAAGAGGTTTGGCATGAAGGCCATTCCACAGCGAGGCTTGTCATAAAGATGAGTCCACAGGGTGTGTCTGAGAGGCTCTCGGTTGTCCTGCTATGGGTCACACGAGGGGATTGATCGCTCTTTTCATGCTTCATGCAAGGGTGCTGCCCACTGCCCTCCGGACCGCGTCCGCGGCCAAGGGGTCATTCTTCCCACGGGGGAGTAAAAGGGAAGCAGCACCTGTCTGCCTGTGTACTTGCCAAGGCAGTACATATGAAAAATTGGAATCGATACAGAGAAGATTAGCATGGCCCCTGCGAAAGGATGACACGCAACATCGTGAAGCGTTTCCACATTTTGACCCTTGCTCCTCTGGAACACCCGAGTAGGACGTTAGTCCTGTGGCTGGAAAGCCTGGAGCTCTTTGCCGCATTTCACAAAATCTAAAAACATGACAAGAAAAAGTTGGCGCCTTGCTCTTGCTGCGCGGTGTAGGGGAATGGGTGTTCACCATGTCGGGGCTCACCGTGAAGGGGGTGACTGGGACCACTGTTGTGTTCGTCTGCTGTTGGTGAGCGGGGCGCACTTACTCGGCTTTCTCTTCATCACGAACAAGTCTTTCGCCTTTTACTAAAGACTTCCGTGGAGAGGAACACCCACGAGTTAGATCTATTTTTGGCAGGCTTTGCCGTTTGGCAGAGCCTCATTGTGTTTGTGAAAAGACAAGCGAGCGGCCTTCCTCAGTAAGACGTGTTTTGCTGCGTGTATCACACCTAGGGGGGCCGAGCTGCTAAGCAGCGGCCGTTCTCCAAGCCCGCTGAAACGACGGCACCACGCTGAGGCTGAAGCTTGCGGGAGGTGGGCCGGGGCGGCCAACGTCCAGGGGTCATCGCTTCTCGGCCTTTTGGCTAAGATCAAGTGTAGTATCTGTTCTTATCAGTTTAATATCTGATACGTCCCCTACCCGGGGACCATATATTAAATTGCTTTTTGGAGCAGGGAGATGGAATAGGGGCTTGCTCCGTCCACTCCACGCATCGACCCGGTATTGCAGTACCTCCAGGAACGGTGCACCCCCCCCCTCTCTCTCTGTTTAATATGAAAAAAGACTTAACTGAGTAGGTAGGCCGGTCTAGCAGCACTGACGAATTGAGACCCATTTCAAGGTTGTTCAAGCACCCCTGAAAATGAGCAAATTATCTTTGTTTCCTATGAATTATTTTATACAACTTTGGCCAGGGGGATTGAGTCACAGCAGATGGCAGGTTGCCTGTCTCAAGGAGAGCAGACATGCCCCCTGCTGGATCTTCATCAGTATCTCTAATCACCTGCGTCGAATAGGGGGGGAAAGTGCAGCGTGACACGGTGTGAGATTTGCACCTTGGGGCGGCACACAAAGAGGGAGATTGTGGGGGCATAAGAGGTTTGGCATGAAGGCCATTCCACAGCGAGGCTTGTCATAAAGATGAGTCCACAGGGTGTGTCTGAGAGGCTCTCGGTTGTCCTGCTATGGGTCACACGAGGGGATTGATCGCTCTTTTCATGCTTCATGCAAGGGTGCTGCCCACTGCCCTCCGGACCGCGTCCGCGGCCAAGGGGTCATTCTTCCCACGGGGGAGTAAAAGGGAAGCAGCACCTGTCTGCCTGTGTACTTGCCAAGGCAGTACATATGAAAAATTGGAATCGATACAGAGAAGATTAGCATGGCCCCTGCGAAAGGATGACACGCAACATCGTGAAGCGTTTCCACATTTTGACCCTTGCTCCTCTGGAACACCCGAGTAGGACGTTAGTCCTGTGGCTGGAAAGCCTGGAGCTCTTTGCCGCATTTCACAAAATCTAAAAACATGACAAGAAAAAGTTGGCGCCTTGCTCTTGCTGCGCGGTGTAGGGGAATGGGTGTTCACCATGTCGGGGCTCACCGTGAAGGGGGTGACTGGGACCACTGTTGTGTTCGTCTGCTGTTGGTGAGCGGGGCGCACTTACTCGGCTTTCTCTTCATCACGAACAAGTCTTTCGCCTTTTACTAAAGACTTCCGTGGAGAGGAACACCCACGAGTTAGATCTATTTTTGGCAGGCTTTGCCGTTTGGCAGAGCCTCATTGTGTTTGTGAAAAGACAAGCGAGCGGCCTTCCTCAGTAAGACGTGTTTTGCTGCGTGTATCACACCTAGGGGGGCCGAGCTGCTAAGCAGCGGCCGTTCTCCAAGCCCGCTGAAACGACGGCACCACGCTGAGGCTGAAGCTTGCGGGAGGTGGGCCGGGGCGGCCAACGTCCAGGGGTCATCGCTTCTCGGCCTTTTGGCTAAGATCAAGTGTAGTATCTGTTCTTATCAGTTTAATATCTGATACGTCCCCTACCCGGGGACCATATATTAAATTGCTTTTTGGAGCAGGGAGATGGAATAGGGGCTTGCTCCGTCCACTCCACGCATCGACCCGGTATTGCAGTACCTCCAGGAACGGTGCACCCCCCCTCTCTCTCTCTGTTTAATATGAAAAAAGACTTAACTGAGTAGGTAGGCCGGTCTAGCAGCACTGACGAGTTGAGACCCATTTCAAGGTTGTTCAAGCACCCCTGAAAATGAGCAAATTATCTTTGTTTCCTATGAATTATTTTATACAACTTTGGCCAGGGGGATTGAGTCACAGCAGATGGCAGGTTGCCTGTCTCAAGGAGAGCAGACATGCCCCCTGCTGGATCTTCATCAGTATCTCTAATCACCTGCGTCGAATAGGGGGGGAAAGTGCAGCGTGACACGGTGTGAGATTTGCACCTTGGGGCGGCACACAAAGAGGGAGATTGTGGGGGCATAAGAGGTTTGGCATGAAGGCCATTCCACAGCGAGGCTTGTCATAAAGATGAGTCCACAGGGTGTGTCTGAGAGGCTCTCGGTTGTCCTGCTATGGGTCACACGAGGGGATTGATCGCTCTTTTCATGCTTCATGCAAGGGTGCTGCCCACTGCCCTCCGGACCGCGTCCGCGGCCAAGGGGTCATTCTTCCCACGGGGGAGTAAAAGGGAAGCAGCACCTGTCTGCCTGTGTACTTGCCAAGGCAGTACATATGAAAAATTGGAATCGATACAGAGAAGATTAGCATGGCCCCTGCGAAAGGATGACACGCAACATCGTGAAGCGTTTCCACATTTTGACCCTTGCTCCTCTGGAACACCCGAGTAGGACGTTAGTCCTGTGGCTGGAAAGCCTGGAGCTCTTTGCCGCATTTCACAAAATCTAAAAACATGACAAGAAAAAGTTGGCGCCTTGCTCTTGCTGCGCGGTGTAGGGGAATGGGTGTTCACCATGTCGGGGCTCACCGTGAAGGGGGTGACTGGGACCACTGTTGTGTTCGTCTGCTGTTGGTGAGCGGGGCGCACTTACTCGGCTTTCTCTTCATCACGAACAAGTCTTTCGCCTTTTACTAAAGACTTCCGTGGAGAGGAACACCCACGAGTTAGATCTATTTTTGGCAGGCTTTGCCGTTTGGCAGAGCCTCATTGTGTTTGTGAAAAGACAAGCGAGCGGCCTTCCTCAGTAAGACGTGTTTTGCTGCGTGTATCACACCTAGGGGGGCCGAGCTGCTAAGCAGCGGCCGTTCTCCAAGCCCGCTGAAACGACGGCACCACGCTGAGGCTGAAGCTTGCGGGAGGTGGGCCGGGGCGGCCAACGTCCAGGGGTCATCGCTTCTCGGCCTTTTGGCTAAGATCAAGTGTAGTATCTGTTCTTATCAGTTTAATATCTGATACGTCCCCTACCCGGGGACCATATATTAAATTGCTTTTTGGAGCAGGGAGATGGAATAGGGGCTTGCTCCGTCCACTCCACGCATCGACCCGGTATTGCAGTACCTCCAGGAACGGTGCACCCCCCCTCTCTCTCTCTGTTTAATATGAAAAAAGACTTAACTGAGTAGGTAGGCCGGTCTAGCAGCACTGACGAGTTGAGACCCATTTCAAGGTTGTTCAAGCACCCCTGAAAATGAGCAAATTATCTTTGTTTCCTATGAATTATTTTATACAACTTTGGCCAGGGGGATTGAGTCACAGCAGATGGCAGGTTGCCTGTCTCAAGGAGAGCAGACATGCCCCCTGCTGGATCTTCATCAGTATCTCTAATCACCTGCGTCGAATAGGGGGGGAAAGTGCAGCGTGACACGGTGTGAGATTTGCACCTTGGGGCGGCACACAAAGAGGGAGATTGTGGGGGCATAAGAGGTTTGGCATGAAGGCCATTCCACAGCGAGGCTTGTCATAAAGATGAGTCCACAGGGTGTGTCTGAGAGGCTCTCGGTTGTCCTGCTATGGGTCACACGAGGGGATTGATCGCTCTTTTCATGCTTCATGCAAGGGTGCTGCCCACTGCCCTCCGGACCGCGTCCGCGGCCAAGGGGTCATTCTTCCCACGGGGGAGTAAAAGGGAAGCAGCACCTGTCTGCCTGTGTACTTGCCAAGGCAGTACATATGAAAAATTGGAATCGATACAGAGAAGATTAGCATGGCCCCTGCGAAAGGATGACACGCAACATCGTGAAGCGTTTCCACATTTTGACCCTTGCTCCTCTGGAACACCCGAGTAGGACGTTAGTCCTGTGGCTGGAAAGCCTGGAGCTCTTTGCCGCATTTCACAAAATCTAAAAACATGACAAGAAAAAGTTGGCGCCTTGCTCTTGCTGCGCGGTGTAGGGGAATGGGTGTTCACCATGTCGGGGCTCACCGTGAAGGGGGTGACTGGGACCACTGTTGTGTTCGTCTGCTGTTGGTGAGCGGGGCGCACTTACTCGGCTTTCTCTTCATCACGAACAAGTCTTTCGCCTTTTACTAAAGACTTCCGTGGAGAGGAACACCCACGAGTTAGATCTATTTTTGGCAGGCTTTGCCGTTTGGCAGAGCCTCATTGTGTTTGTGAAAAGACAAGCGAGCGGCCTTCCTCAGTAAGACGTGTTTTGCTGCGTGTATCACACCTAGGGGGGCCGAGCTGCTAAGCAGCGGCCGTTCTCCAAGCCCGCTGAAACGACGGCACCACGCTGAGGCTGAAGCTTGCGGGAGGTGGGCCGGGGCGGCCAACGTCCAGGGGTCATCGCTTCTCGGCCTTTTGGCTAAGATCAAGTGTAGTATCTGTTCTTATCAGTTTAATATCTGATACGTCCCCTACCCGGGGACCATATATTAAATTGCTTTTTGGAGCAGGGAGATGGAATAGGGGCTTGCTCCGTCCACTCCACGCATCGACCCGGTATTGCAGTACCTCCAGGAACGGTGCACCCCCCCTCTCTCTCTCTGTTTAATATGAAAAAAGACTTAACTGAGTAGGTAGGCCGGTCTAGCAGCACTGACGAGTTGAGACCCATTTCAAGGTTGTTCAAGCACCCCTGAAAATGAGCAAATTATCTTTGTTTCCTATGAATTATTTTATACAACTTTGGCCAGGGGGATTGAGTCACAGCAGATGGCAGGTTGCCTGTCTCAAGGAGAGCAGACATGCCCCCTGCTGGATCTTCATCAGTATCTCTAATCACCTGCGTCGAATAGGGGGGGAAAGTGCAGCGTGACACGGTGTGAGATTTGCACCTTGGGGCGGCACACAAAGAGGGAGATTGTGGGGGCATAAGAGGTTTGGCATGAAGGCCATTCCACAGCGAGGCTTGTCATAAAGATGAGTCCACAGGGTGTGTCTGAGAGGCTCTCGGTTGTCCTGCTATGGGTCACACGAGGGGATTGATCGCTCTTTTCATGCTTCATGCAAGGGTGCTGCCCACTGCCCTCCGGACCGCGTCCGCGGCCAAGGGGTCATTCTTCCCACGGGGGAGTAAAAGGGAAGCAGCACCTGTCTGCCTGTGTACTTGCCAAGGCAGTACATATGAAAAATTGGAATCGATACAGAGAAGATTAGCATGGCCCCTGCGAAAGGATGACACGCAACATCGTGAAGCGTTTCCACATTTTGACCCTTGCTCCTCTGGAACACCCGAGTAGGACGTTAGTCCTGTGGCTGGAAAGCCTGGAGCTCTTTGCCGCATTTCACAAAATCTAAAAACATGACAAGAAAAAGTTGGCGCCTTGCTCTTGCTGCGCGGTGTAGGGGAATGGGTGTTCACCATGTCGGGGCTCACCGTGAAGGGGGTGACTGGGACCACTGTTGTGTTCGTCTGCTGTTGGTGAGCGGGGCGCACTTACTCGGCTTTCTCTTCATCACGAACAAGTCTTTCGCCTTTTACTAAAGACTTCCGTGGAGAGGAACACCCACGAGTTAGATCTATTTTTGGCAGGCTTTGCCGTTTGGCAGAGCCTCATTGTGTTTGTGAAAAGACAAGCGAGCGGCCTTCCTCAGTAAGACGTGTTTTGCTGCGTGTATCACACCTAGGGGGGCCGAGCTGCTAAGCAGCGGCCGTTCTCCAAGCCCGCTGAAACGACGGCACCACGCTGAGGCTGAAGCTTGCGGGAGGTGGGCCGGGGCGGCCAACGTCCAGGGGTCATCGCTTCTCGGCCTTTTGGCTAAGATCAAGTGTAGTATCTGTTCTTATCAGTTTAATATCTGATACGTCCCCTACCCGGGGACCATATATTAAATTGCTTTTTGGAGCAGGGAGATGGAATAGGGGCTTGCTCCGTCCACTCCACGCATCGACCCGGTATTGCAGTACCTCCAGGAACGGTGCACCCCCCCCCTCTCTCTCTGTTTAATATGAAAAAAGACTTAACTGAGTAGGTAGGCCGGTCTAGCAGCACTGACGAGTTGAGACCCATTTCAAGGTTGTTCAAGCACCCCTGAAAATGAGCAAATTATCTTTGTTTCCTATGAATTATTTTATACAACTTTGGCCAGGGGGATTGAGTCACAGCAGATGGCAGGTTGCCTGTCTCAAGGAGAGCAGACATGCCCCCTGCTGGATCTTCATCAGTATCTCTAATCACCTGCGTCGAATAGGGGGGGAAAGTGCAGCGTGACACGGTGTGAGATTTGCACCTTGGGGCGGCACACAAAGAGGGAGATTGTGGGGGCATAAGAGGTTTGGCATGAAGGCCATTCCACAGCGAGGCTTGTCATAAAGATGAGTCCACAGGGTGTGTCTGAGAGGCTCTCGGTTGTCCTGCTATGGGTCACACGAGGGGATTGATCGCTCTTTTCATGCTTCATGCAAGGGTGCTGCCCACTGCCCTCCGGACCGCGTCCGCGGCCAAGGGGTCATTCTTCCCACGGGGGAGTAAAAGGGAAGCAGCACCTGTCTGCCTGTGTACTTGCCAAGGCAGTACATATGAAAAATTGGAATCGATACAGAGAAGATTAGCATGGCCCCTGCGAAAGGATGACACGCAACATCGTGAAGCGTTTCCACATTTTGACCCTTGCTCCTCTGGAACACCCGAGTAGGACGTTAGTCCTGTGGCTGGAAAGCCTGGAGCTCTTTGCCGCATTTCACAAAATCTAAAAACATGACAAGAAAAAGTTGGCGCCTTGCTCTTGCTGCGCGGTGTAGGGGAATGGGTGTTCACCATGTCGGGGCTCACCGTGAAGGGGGTGACTGGGACCACTGTTGTGTTCGTCTGCTGTTGGTGAGCGGGGCGCACTTACTCGGCTTTCTCTTCATCACGAACAAGTCTTTCGCCTTTTACTAAAGACTTCCGTGGAGAGGAACACCCACGAGTTAGATCTATTTTTGGCAGGCTTTGCCGTTTGGCAGAGCCTCATTGTGTTTGTGAAAAGACAAGCGAGCGGCCTTCCTCAGTAAGACGTGTTTTGCTGCGTGTATCACACCTAGGGGGGCCGAGCTGCTAAGCAGCGGCCGTTCTCCAAGCCCGCTGAAACGACGGCACCACGCTGAGGCTGAAGCTTGCGGGAGGTGGGCCGGGGCGGCCAACGTCCAGGGGTCATCGCTTCTCGGCCTTTTGGCTAAGATCAAGTGTAGTATCTGTTCTTATCAGTTTAATATCTGATACGTCCCCTACCCGGGGACCATATATTAAATTGCTTTTTGGAGCAGGGAGATGGAATAGGGGCTTGCTCCGTCCACTCCACGCATCGACCCGGTATTGCAGTACCTCCAGGAACGGTGCACCCCCCCCCTCTCTCTCTGTTTAATATGAAAAAAGACTTAACTGAGTAGGTAGGCCGGTCTAGCAGCACTGACGAGTTGAGACCCATTTCAAGTTTGTTCAAGCACCCCTGAAAATGAGCAAATTATCTTTGTTTCCTATGAATTATTTTATACAACTTTGGCCAGGGGGATTGAGTCACAGCAGATGGCAGGTTGCCTGTCTCAAGGAGAGCAGACATGCCCCCTGCTGGATCTTCATCAGTATCTCTAATCACCTGCGTCGAATAGGGGGGGAAAGTGCAGCGTGACACGGTGTGAGATTTGCACCTTGGGGCGGCACACAAAGAGGGAGATTGTGGGGGCATAAGAGGTTTGGCATGAAGGCCATTCCACAGCGAGGCTTGTCATAAAGATGAGTCCACAGGGTGTGTCTGAGAGGCTCTCGGTTGTCCTGCTATGGGTCACACGAGGGGATTGATCGCTCTTTTCATGCTTCATGCAAGGGTGCTGCCCACTGCCCTCCGGACCGCGTCCGCGGCCAAGGGGTCATTCTTCCCACGGGGGAGTAAAAGGGAAGCAGCACCTGTCTGCCTGTGTACTTGCCAAGGCAGTACATATGAAAAATTGGAATCGATACAGAGAAGATTAGCATGGCCCCTGCGAAAGGATGACACGCAACATCGTGAAGCGTTTCCACATTTTGACCCTTGCTCCTCTGGAACACCCGAGTAGGACGTTAGTCCTGTGGCTGGAAAGCCTGGAGCTCTTTGCCGCATTTCACAAAATCTAAAAACATGACAAGAAAAAGTTGGCGCCTTGCTCTTGCTGCGCGGTGTAGGGGAATGGGTGTTCACCATGTCGGGGCTCACCGTGAAGGGGGTGACTGGGACCACTGTTGTGTTCGTCTGCTGTTGGTGAGCGGGGCGCACTTACTCGGCTTTCTCTTCATCACGAACAAGTCTTTCGCCTTTTACTAAAGACTTCCGTGGAGAGGAACACCCACGAGTTAGATCTATTTTTGGCAGGCTTTGCCGTTTGGCAGAGCCTCATTGTGTTTGTGAAAAGACAAGCGAGCGGCCTTCCTCAGTAAGACGTGTTTTGCTGCGTGTATCACACCTAGGGGGGCCGAGCTGCTAAGCAGCGGCCGTTCTCCAAGCCCGCTGAAACGACGGCACCACGCTGAGGCTGAAGCTTGCGGGAGGTGGGCCGGGGCGGCCAACGTCCAGGGGTCATCGCTTCTCGGCCTTTTGGCTAAGATCAAGTGTAGTATCTGTTCTTATCAGTTTAATATCTGATACGTCCCCTACCCGGGGACCATATATTAAATTGCTTTTTGGAGCAGGGAGATGGAATAGGGGCTTGCTCCGTCCACTCCACGCATCGACCCGGTATTGCAGTACCTCCAGGAACGGTGCACCCCCCCCCTCTCTCTCTGTTTAATATGAAAAAAGACTTAACTGAGTAGGTAGGCCGGTCTAGCAGCACTGACGAGTTGAGACCCATTTCAAGGTTGTTCAAGCACCCCTGAAAATGAGCAAATTATCTTTGTTTCCTATGAATTATTTTATACAACTTTGGCCAGGGGGATTGAGTCACAGCAGATGGCAGGTTGCCTGTCTCAAGGAGAGCAGACATGCCCCCTGCTGGATCTTCATCAGTATCTCTAATCACCTGCGTCGAATAGGGGGGGAAAGTGCAGCGTGACACGGTGTGAGATTTGCACCTTGGGGCGGCACACAAAGAGGGAGATTGTGGGGGCATAAGAGGTTTGGCATGAAGGCCATTCCACAGCGAGGCTTGTCATAAAGATGAGTCCACAGGGTGTGTCTGAGAGGCTCTCGGTTGTCCTGCTATGGGTCACACGAGGGGATTGATCGCTCTTTTCATGCTTCATGCAAGGGTGCTGCCCACTGCCCTCCGGACCGCGTCCGCGGCCAAGGGGTCATTCTTCCCACGGGGGAGTAAAAGGGAAGCAGCACCTGTCTGCCTGTGTACTTGCCAAGGCAGTACATATGAAAAATTGGAATCGATACAGAGAAGATTAGCATGGCCCCTGCGAAAGGATGACACGCAACATCGTGAAGCGTTTCCACATTTTGACCCTTGCTCCTCTGGAACACCCGAGTAGGACGTTAGTCCTGTGGCTGGAAAGCCTGGAGCTCTTTGCCGCATTTCACAAAATCTAAAAACATGACAAGAAAAAGTTGGCGCCTTGCTCTTGCTGCGCGGTGTAGGGGAATGGGTGTTCACCATGTCGGGGCTCACCGTGAAGGGGGTGACTGGGACCACTGTTGTGTTCGTCTGCTGTTGGTGAGCGGGGCGCACTTACTCGGCTTTCTCTTCATCACGAACAAGTCTTTCGCCTTTTACTAAAGACTTCCGTGGAGAGGAACACCCACGAGTTAGATCTATTTTTGGCAGGCTTTGCCGTTTGGCAGAGCCTCATTGTGTTTGTGAAAAGACAAGCGAGCGGCCTTCCTCAGTAAGACGTGTTTTGCTGCGTGTATCACACCTAGGGGGGCCGAGCTGCTAAGCAGCGGCCGTTCTCCAAGCCCGCTGAAACGACGGCACCACGCTGAGGCTGAAGCTTGCGGGAGGTGGGCCGGGGCGGCCAACGTCCAGGGGTCATCGCTTCTCGGCCTTTTGGCTAAGACTGCGATCGCCTCCTTTTGCTGGTGTGATCACTGCCTGTTGTGGCATTGCTCATTTCCAGTGCTTGGGAGGAGAGTTTTTTCTGTTCCATTGTGCAAATTTAATAACTCTGTTGTAGTTGTTGTTCTTGCACATAGGAATACATTTGTTTGGGTGGTGTGCAATACTTATTTATTTATTTATTGTTTTTGATAATTTATTACAGTTTTTAGATTCCTTTTAGTCTCTTACTGTTTATTTAGTTTGTCTTTTATCTGGTTTTAAGGGATTTTATTCTCTTTCAACCGTTTTTAGCTGGTGGTGCCTCCACCATGTCGGCCAACCATGCCGGCATGCGGAGGCACCACAGTGTCCGTTTTACTTTTGCTAACAAGGATGTTGAATCTGTGAAGATGTCGAGGCTGGACTTCTCCAGAAAATTGATTCAAGGTACGTTGAAATTTAAGCCAGAAGACCTAAACTGTATTTTAACATTGCCATACAACAAGGGATTTGATTTAAGCTTCAGAACTGCTGTATTGCTAAGAGAATTTTGGGTACGATTTGAAAATGTAAAACCCCAGTTTGCTGTGTTTAATGTGGAGAAACTGACTGACAATACGTTGAAAACCGTTATTGTCAGAATGTTCAATGAAACAGTGAATGCAGATGACATTTGTTTGTGGCTGGGGAGATATTGCACTGTTAAAGGCCAGGCTACGAAAGTGAGAGATGAGGACGGCATCTGGAATTGCGCTTGGAGGGTCCCCATCCAACAATGGCAGGACCCCCAAGGCTTCCAGGGCTTGAAACATCTGCCGTCTATGGTAGTTCTGGGAGAGAACAGGGGCTATATCCATTACCAGGGCCAACCCAAACTCTGCCGCAAGTGTGGTGAGCATGGGCACCTGGTTGAAGCATGTCAGCAGATTGTATGTGGAAAATGCAGAGAAATTGGACACACTTTTGAAGAGTGCACCAATGGCAGACGATGCAATCTTTGTGGGGAAACAAACCACCTGTTCAGAGATTGCCCAAAGTCATTTGCCAACAAATTGAAGGCTGCAAAAGTCACGGACAAGGCAAAAGATGGCGGACAGACAGAACAGTTAGGAGAGCAAATTGAAGTTGCTGGGCAGGAAAATTCAAATCTCCCTCCAAATCCTGTGATTGGAAGAGAGGGAACAGGTGAGGAAGGAGTGAGGGAGGGGCCTGCATTTACCCCTCCAATGGAGAGCACTCCAGAGGATGGGGTGGTGCAGGCAGAAGGCGGAGCTAGTAATGAAGACCAACCACAGGATGACAGTGAGGATGCCTCCCTCCCCAATGCCCAGCAAACTAAGAGGCCTTTGTCTGAATTGTCCTCGGATTCTCCCATTGTGTTGGAGAAGAAGGGAAGAGTTGCGGCTCACTCAGACAGTTCATCTGTGGAGGAGCCCAGAGTCTTCCCTTCCGATTCACCCAATGAGGTTTCTTTTTTAACAATTGCTCTGCAATCGACCCCCAGGGACTCCAAATTAAATGCAACATTGCAGCAGAGGCCAACCCCCAGAGTCCCAAAGGGGAACAGAGCTCAAACCCTTCATTTTTCACCCGCAGAGATGAAGGAAGAGCTCTGTTCACAAGAAATTACCTAACTGTTTTTTAAATGTTTTTTTAACACCCTCTGAGTCTTTTAAAATGTCTTACCTGTTGTTTTTAACCATACTCATGACACTCACCTTCTCTACCATTAATGTGAGAAGTGTGAAGTCGAGAGTTAGAGCCCAGAGTGTTTTATCCTTTTTAAGTTCCTTTAAGTCAGATGTGTTTTTATTGCAGGAATGCAGCCTACCGTTTTTAAAACATTACAGACAGTGGGAGGAGATGTGGCCAAAAATGTCAATATGGAGTGGATCCAATCAAAATAAAAATGACGGAGTGGCCATTTTAATCAAAAACCCTCAAGTTCTGGTGAAGGGCAGCACTGTGGTGAGAGACGGTCGGGCACTTTTAGCACATTTGGCTTTTATGGGACAGGATTTCAACCTTTTAAATATTTACGGTTTTAACGACAAGAACGACAGGTATGACCTTTTAGAAGACTTGCAGTCCCACATGCTAGGTAGGGCACCTTTAGTTGTAGGGGGGGATTTTAACTGTATTCTAAGTAGGGAGGATAGGAGGAGAGCAGGGGAAGATTTTAAAGTAGACAAAACATCGGTTTTATTGCAGGGCATTTGTAGAGATTTTAAACTTCAGGACTGTTTTAAAATCATGCATCCCAGAGAGGAGGGCTTCACCTGGTTCAGTGGTGATGGCACCAGAGCCTCTCGCATAGATTATGTTTTTACACGGGACTGCCCACCCACCGATGCTAGATTAATTCCTGTTTTCTTCTCCGATCACCTTATGCTCTCTTGCACCCTTTCACTCTCTTCGGGCGTGACATCAGGAAGTGGTCTGTGGAAACTCAACTGCTCCCTTTTAGAAGATAGGGAGCTAGTTAGGCAGTTCAGGGAGCGGTACAAAGAGTGGCAGACCCTTCAAGACTTCTACGAAACACGTGCACACTGGTGGGAAATGGTGAAGGGAAAGACGCAGACTTTCTTTAGGCAGGCAGGTAAGAATCGAAAGAACAGGGAACACAGACGCATGATGGGACTGCAGAAACGACTACAACGGTATTTTAATCTAAACCAGATTGGCATGGATTTTAATGAGGAAATTAAACAAGTCAAAAAAGAGATGTCGGTTCTATCAGAAATTAAAAGCAAAGGTGTCATTTTAAGGAGCAGAGAACGGGAAATAGAGGAGGGTGAAAAGTGCACAAGGTATTTTTTCAGGAAAATTATGAATAAAGGGGGGGGCATTACAAAGCTGAAAAAAGAAGATGGGTGCACAACTGAAACAATGGACGACATTAAGGAAACAATTGAAATATTTTATTCAAACCTGTACAAAGAAAAACCTGTAAAAATGGACATCATGACTGAAGTTTTAAAATTCATTGTAAAAACAGTAAACAAAAGTGTGCTTTTATCCCAGGATTTTACTTTTTTAGAGTTAAATAAATGTATGACTGGTTTTAAAAAAGGGAAGTCCCCTGGACAAGACGGACTTCCCTTGGAGTTTTATTTGACTTTTTGGGACATTTTAGCACCTGATTTGATTACTGTTTTTATGGATTTTGAACGACTTGACCGGCTTCCTGACAGTTTTAGAGTAGGGATAGTGACTCTCCTTTATAAACACAACGACAAGACTGACCTAAAAAACTGGAGACCAATCACGCTTTTAAACTTTGACTGTAAACTTTTTAGCAAACTTTTAGCGACACGTACGTCTATGTTTTTAGAAGACGTGATTCACCCGGATCAAGCCTGTGCCATCCCGGGGAGGAAGATCACTGACAGCCTCGTACTGATCAGAGACACCATCTGTTACGCGAGAGACAGAAACATCCGGCTAGTAGTACTAAATTTAGATTTTGAGAAAGCTTTTGATCGGGTCTCGCACCAGTACCTCTTCCAGGTCCTGCAAAAAATGGGGTTCCCAGAAAGATTTATAGCTTGGGTGGGATTGCTGTACCGGGGCATCACCAGCAAATTTGTTGTTAATGGGCATCTGACAAAAGCAGTCGACATTAACTGCGGTGTCCGTCAGGGGTGTCCGTTATCTGCCCTCCTCTACATCATCTGCATAGAACCACTGGCACAGGTCTTGAGAAAGGACAAACGAATCAATGGGGTAGGACTGCCGGGGAGTGGGGGACTGGAAAATAGGTGTAATCTATACATGGACGACGTGAACATTTTATGTACAGACCTTTTATCTGTCAACAGGACGCTGGACTTGACTGACTGGTTTGGACAGGCCTCTGGGTCAAAATTAAACAGAGAAAAGACCCAAGCCCAATTTTATGGACCATGGACGGCGACTGAGACGACAGGACTCCCCCTGACTGTGACCCAGACTGACCAAAAAATACTGGGAATTAAATTTGACAGGGAGGGGGAAGGGAAAACAAATTGGCCAGACGTGGTAGGGAAAGTCAGACAAAGACTAGGATACTGGGGACTTAGAGGACTGACCATGGAAGGAAAGGTTTTAATCATCAAAGCAGTGATTTTACCTTTGCTTTTATTGATCAGTTCTGTTTTTATTCCTCCTAGGTATGTGCTTTTAAATCTGGAGCGAGCCATTTTTTATTTTCTGTGGGGATCCAAGTGGGAAAGATTGAAGAGAGAAATTATGAAAAGGCCAAAGGAGAAAGGAGGAAAAGAAGTACCGGATCTACACCTGTTTTTAGGAAGCACATACACCACAGTACACATGAAAATAGCCATGACCCCATCCAGAAACCCCAAGACAACTGCAATGACACGCTTCTGGATGGGGTCCTACCTCAGAAAACTTAAGATTTTACATGTGGACCTAAGAATACCTGTGTCTTTTAACTTGCCGCCAGCCTATGTTTTTATTCAGAAGTTTTTAAGGCATTTTAACCTCGAGCATGAGGAGTTGCAGATTTTAACTAACCACAGATCACTTGTCTCTGTTGTGCAGGAGCGGGAACCAGTGAGTCCGGTGCGCGGGCTCGCACTCGGCGAGCCCACAACAGTTTGGCGCAACGTCAACCATCCTGCTCTCCCTAACAGACTCCGGGACCTGTCATGGATGGTGGCTCATGAGATCCTCCCGGTCAGGTCCGTCATGCACTCCCGGGGCATGTCAACGCACTCAACCTGCCCCCGACCTGGTTGTGGCGCGCCTGAGTCGGTGAGGCATCTGCTCTGGGAGTGCAGTGCTGCTGTAGACCAGTGGGCAACGGCCGGCTCCTTGCAATTCCCGTACTTACCAGCAAGGGAGGTCCTCACAGAACAACTAGTGCTATATGGGGTGAGCCAGCAAAAAATACCATCAAAAGACTTTGCAAAACAGTGGCTCACCCTAGCCGCCATCAAAGACGCCACATGGACCTCCAGAAACTTGCTGGTAAGAAAGCACATGCAGATCCCCCCCGTGGCTGTGATCCGAATGGCCGCAGCAACGGTCAAAACGGCCGTAGCTGCAGGCGGCAGGCCTAGGACACAGCCACAAAGAAGAATCGCCTCTGTGCCCATTCAGATGAAGGAGCCGGAGCCACACAGCAAAAGGTCACAGCAGCAGCGGCCTGGCTCTCCGGGTGAGGCAGGTGGGAAGGAGCATCAGGGCGAGGATCTCGTCTGACCACCACGACAGCATCCCGAGAGACCAAATGTTTGGGGGAGCAGAATGAGTTATCCTTGGTAGGGACTCACTGCGCTCCTGCACAAAGATGGAATTGAAAAAAAAAAAGCCCTTTTTAACGGATGCACTCCTTTTTATGGACTTTTAATGGACACTCAATCACATAAACACCTGACATATGTTTTACAAATGAACAGCTATTTAACCTGTATTACCATTTTAGAACAATTGGTTTTATTGTTTTAAATATGGTTTTACATACTGCACATATTTATTGTAATCCATTGTATATACTATGTCCACGTGAATATTTTATCTAAACTGTAAATCATTGTTTGAAATAATCTGAACGAGTGTCAATAAAACTTTTTCGAAAGAAAAAAAAAATCTGTTCTTATCAGTTTAATATCTGATACGTCCCCTACCCGGGGACCATATATTAAATTGCTTTTTGGAGCAGGGAGATGGAATAGGGGCTTGCTCCGTCCACTCCACGCATCGACCCGGTATTGCAGTACCTCCAGGAACGGTGCACCCCCCCTCTCTCTCTCTGTTTAATATGAAAAAAGACTTAACTGAGTAGGTAGGCCGGTCTAGCAGCACTGACGAGTTGAGACCCATTTCAAGGTTGTTCAAGCACCCCTGAAAATGAGCAAATTATCTTTGTTTCCTATGAATTATTTTATACAACTTTGGCCAGGGGGATTGAGTCACAGCAGATGGCAGGTTGCCTGTCTCAAGGAGAGCAGACATGCCCCCTGCTGGATCTTCATCAGTATCTCTAATCACCTGCGTCGAATAGGGGGGGAAAGTGCAGCGTGACACGGTGTGAGATTTGCACCTTGGGGCGGCACACAAAGAGGGAGATTGTGGGGGCATAAGAGGTTTGGCATGAAGGCCATTCCACAGCGAGGCTTGTCATAAAGATGAGTCCACAGGGTGTGTCTGAGAGGCTCTCGGTTGTCCTGCTATGGGTCACACGAGGGGATTGATCGCTCTTTTCATGCTTCATGCAAGGGTGCTGCCCACTGCCCTCCGGACCGCGTCCGCGGCCAAGGGGTCATTCTTCCCACGGGGGAGTAAAAGGGAAGCAGCACCTGTCTGCCTGTGTACTTGCCAAGGCAGTACATATGAAAAATTGGAATCGATACAGAGAAGATTAGCATGGCCCCTGCGAAAGGATGACACGCAACATCGTGAAGCGTTTCCACATTTTGACCCTTGCTCCTCTGGAACACCCGAGTAGGACGTTAGTCCTGTGGCTGGAAAGCCTGGAGCTCTTTGCCGCATTTCACAAAATCTAAAAACATGACAAGAAAAAGTTGGCGCCTTGCTCTTGCTGCGCGGTGTAGGGGAATGGGTGTTCACCATGTCGGGGCTCACCGTGAAGGGGGTGACTGGGACCACTGTTGTGTTCGTCTGCTGTTGGTGAGCGGGGCGCACTTACTCGGCTTTCTCTTCATCACGAACAAGTCTTTCGCCTTTTACTAAAGACTTCCGTGGAGAGGAACACCCACGAGTTAGATCTATTTTTGGCAGGCTTTGCCGTTTGGCAGAGCCTCATTG